>NW_026692843.1:5517500-5752500 GCF_021218885.2 Marmota monax | reverse complement strand
ACCCTGGAACACATACTGCACGCATCTTTGATCTCCCGCATCACATTAAGTAACAAAGACCAGAGGACTTCAGACATGTACTAGATAGACTGCTCTTGATCACAGTAAAAGCCTTCGCCCGGTTCTGGACTATAGATTGCATCATTGATTTTTCTTTCTCCCTCCCCCAAAAGAAGGGACTCTTTTAAGTTTGTCTGATTCTTTTAATTAGATCATTACTGCTATTGTAATGTTTACTCCAGTATACCCTCTTATGAATAGCATGGGGCTTTTTAACAGTAGATGTTATGCTTTTTAGCAGTAGATGTTACGCTGCCCCTGGTATCGCTTGGGAAAATACATTCAAATAGTTAAGTCTGAATACTAAATGTGGCAGCCTTGGTGTGGCCGTGTGTGTGTGCTCACGCAAGCACACACACACACACACACAGAGACACACATGCCCTTTGAAATCACTTTTGAAAAATACCCCCATTTCTTGCTACTTAAGGAACGGCTGCCGTGAGATCCAGCACACACACCGTATTATGCATGTAAATGCATGCAGCCCACAGAGAAACTTGCTGGAGAGCCTCTGTCTGCGTTTGAAAATACAGGAAAGTTTTACTGCCCTTGTCTGAAAGAAGGGAAGGGAGGTGCCTGAACCTGCTGCTGGATCCCAGTCTAGCAGGCAGAACGGCCCACACGCTCCGTCTCAGGCCAGGGATCCTTCTTCCTTTCTTTTTCCTTTCTGTTTTTCCTTCCCGGCTGCCATCAGTCAATCATCTATTATTCCCTTCCTGTGCCTTTGGTTACGTGCTCTTCACCTCGGTCTGATGAATCTGGACCATCTATGGGTTTGGCAGCGGTCAATTGCTCTGCGGCACATAGCTGGGGTACTCAGAGAATGTGCAAACACTTCGGGAGGGTCTCGCACAGGCTGGCTCTCTGTGCATTGACGTGCAACTTAGGACAGTGAATTTGTTCCTGAGAGCAGCTGTGCATTTTAAAAAAATCATGGTCACTGATTTCAAATTAATAACTCTTAGAGGAAATAAATATGCTAAATGATAATTTCCAAAGACAATAATTAGTATAATAGAGCTCTTCAAATAGCACTGTTTACAAAGTGACTAGTGGTGGAAAGCACCTTTTACATGTTCCGAGTGAGGGACAGCATAGTTTCATTCTGGAAACTCAAGCACTTGGGCTCAGGCGATTGCACGGGTGTGAAAGAGACTGTTCTTGGTGTGTGCAACCTGACTTCTGTGACTCTGCCTCTTAAAGCATGTTAAATAATAAATAACTTATTAAAACATGTTCAATGTAATAATGGCCTTCTTCATGAATTGTTGTAAAAGAGAGATTAGAAAAGTAGAAGAAGCAGTCTTCAGGGGAAAATAACCGGAATTTCTAGCAGTAGGGTTGTGTAATGGTTCTATATTTTTAAAATGTGCCTGTACTCTATTCATAGTCATTTAAGTGCTTAAATAAGCACAATAAATGTAAATAATTTACTGCTTTGAAAACAGAAAATTGGGCAGAAAAGTAATTTTGAATAGTAAGTTGGCTTGCGATCTTCGATGATTTGGGATCTTGTAAAATGCAACTGACACTGCTGTTCATTAAGCCGGTTCTTATTGAGCCTTCTTCACATTCATTAGCGATTAATTCAGACAGATATTTAACTTAATAAGGTAAGCAAATAAACAAAAAAATCGCTTTCTGTGCCTTAAGGTTTTTAGACCTCTAATTGCTTTTGTGGCCTAATTATCAAGATTAACACCTTAGACTGTTCTCACTCCGTTTAGCCTTGCAGGAAAAGAAAGGAAAAAAAAAAAAAAAAAGAACACCACTGGGGCATTTCTAAATCTTCTAAGCTGGCAGTGGAAAGGGTCAAGGGTTTTCCCTCCGAAGACAAAACGACCACCCACCAAAACAAGAGGCTCCAACTGAGTTGTGCGTGGATCTCTTGAAACCTCAGCTGAGCCACGGACTCGGCACTGCTGAGAGCAGAGCCTGAACGGCATTCTGAGCTGAACACGTCTGTCGCAGGGATGACTGCGACTTCCAGGAGGAGTGGGCACTCGGCTTCGGCTTCCCTCTCCGTGACTCTGGCTACAGTTTTCAAGTAGCAGGAATCAGAGATTCTCTGTGTGGTCATCGCAGTTAAAAGTTTATGTTAATTTAAGGTCATATATAGTTGTCAACACTTCATAATGAGGGACAGACCACGTGCAGGTCCTTTAGTATTTACTGTAATAATATTATTCATAATGGAGTCATTCGGTATTCATGTGGATATAATATGTAATTCCATTGTAATTTAGCATTAATTAATGTCCACTTATTGCAGCATATTATAGTATAGGAAACAATTTCTGATAAGAGACACCAGTGTAATTTAAGGGTGAATCTGATTGTCATTTGAATAATGATACACATTGCTTCATGTCTGGATGCTTCTCTTCCCACCCCCATTCTCCTGCATGCACACAAGCCTGAGGAGTCACACACATGTGCACACACCCATGTACACCCTCTGTGTGTGTAGAGTTGAACAGGTATTCGTAGAGCAGATATTTTAAGTGTTGGAATCCCTTCAAGATCTTATTTGTGAATGTTGAAGTTTGTCACAATCAGAGCTTTTTATTGTCACTGCACGGCGATGCTCACTCAAATTGCTGATTCAGTATCTCTCCTAAAAAGAGATCGATGTCATACAGTTGTCCTTTAATAGAGGCGACTGTTTGTTTGAAAGTTTTTACAAAGGGACTTGAACAATAGAAGCTCATATCCACTTACCCATGTCTCTATCCATTCATCTACCTGGGTATGGACGTCTTTATATACCTCTGAGCCTGCCTGCCTGTCAGGGAACAAAGTTAAAGTGCCAATCCTGAGCGGTGCCAGTGTGCAGAGCTGAGTGGGGAAGGTGCTGGGTGGGAAGCTGCGTCTGGCCCCAGCCGCCGCCTGAAGGCTGAGTTCCGGGAGCCTCCGCAGCCTCCAGCTCACCCACTGCCCTTTGCCGGTCTTGCAAGAAGTCTGAGGCTTCCCCACCATCCTCTCCTGAACTTGACACCATATTTCACTCCTTCTTGTAGCATTAGGGGATTTAAAACCTCCTTTTCCTTTAATTCTTTTCTTTCTTTAATGGGTGACTGGATAAATTCAGTGGTGGGTTTCTGTGACACTAAAACAGCAGCTAAGTCTATGATGCACTCGCGCGATGTGGTTTCAAGTCCCTCGCCATATGTTTTCTCACCGGAATGCCTCCTCTTGCAAAATTACAGGAACCGAAGCTTAAAAACACAATTAGGTAGTTTAAAATGAAGTATTAAAGAAATACCACATATATTCCGAGGCCTGCGAGGTTTTCTTCCTCTCTCCTTTTTTGGTTTTGTTTTGTTCTTGGAGTATTCAAAAAGCCTCTGCTGTATTTGATTTTTATACTAATCATGTCCCATATTTTTTGGATTATGTTATATAGGCTGTGGTTAAATTATAAATGAAAGAGTGAACTACCAGACTTCTTGTCATAACAGCAGCTTTTATGTTGTTACAGAAAATGCAAAAAAAAAAAAGTGTTTTGTGATGAAGGGTCCCCTCGCTTATTTTGTGTAGCTTAACGTATACAGGCAGACAAGCAAAGCAATTTGTAGAAATGATTTTTGCAGCATTTTGAAGATTACAGCACCCTCTCCATCCTCCGAGGGGAAAATGAAAGAAAACTAAATACACACTGCGTAAATGCAGCTGCATCCTGACGGCTGTTTCTTTCTCCTGCTTTATGGATCCTTCTTAGGAAGCACAGACACACACGCACACGCACACACGTGCAGAGCCTCACTCACGCTCAGGTTCTTACCCAGTGATAAGCCAGACCGAGCATTTCAGGAGGCAGTGACCTGAAAGCTGGATTTTGCCCTCCTAGGTTCTTCCTCTTTGGTTTAAAAGGAAGGAGCAGGCGCCAAACCTTCAGCCTGACCAGAGCAGTGAAGAGGAGTCGGGCACGGCTGCTGGTCTTTGTCTTCCCATTAAACTTATTTCAAAGTCACTGTACATGAAATCACAAGAAAGTATTTTATAGATGCCTCGTATGGCCCCACTCAAAGCACTTGACCCAACTGTGCTTTATGTCCTGATCCTGAGGGCTGGGGCTTGAAGATATAATTTATATTCAGCAAATTGATGAAATATTTAGCTTACAGGCCGTGGCATTCTAGGCTGGTTGTAACTGCATCACTTAAGATCCTTGCTATGGTGTAGGCACGAACAACAATTTTCTGCATTAAATCTTCTGCCATGCTAAGCCATTTGGTAAATTCGTCCCCGAACTTTTGCCAACTGAAATGGGGGTAAGAGGTCAGGGAAGTCCAGCAAGCAGAGGGTACAGCATCTGCATGGGGTCCTTCCCTGGACCGTGTTCTAATGGCAGGAGAACTGTTGTGCGTCTCGGAAGCCGCTCGGATGCCTTGCAGAGGAGCAGGTCCTCTGTGAGAATCAATAGCGTGGCTTATGCCCTTCATTTGTAGATAAGTGTATTCCTGAATGTCTGAAAGAATATTTGATGTGGAAGTTAAAACAGTGCTGGAAAAACATCTCTGCCTTAATTGCCTTTCATTCTGAAGCAGCTCTGCAGCTACCTCCTCAAGGAAGCGGAAGAGGGAACACACGCAGCCACCTCCCCACCCCCTGTGCCGGTGGGCTTGGCTTTTGCTCCCTGTAACCAGCCTTAAGGACTCTAGTTTTCG
This sequence comes from Marmota monax, assembly GCF_021218885.2. NCBI lineage: Eukaryota > Metazoa > Chordata > Mammalia > Rodentia > Sciuridae > Marmota > Marmota monax. The sequence continues at coordinate 5,747,767 of NW_026692843.1, read as the reverse complement.
GGGGTTTTTTTGTATTTTTTTTTTTGGCTTCATTGGATGAACTGTCTCCCCAATATAACAAATCTTCCTCAGCACTTGGTGGAGTTTGGTTCGGGGCTACCTCTGAGCAACGTGAACTTGGCCTTGCCAGTGTCTTACACTAATACCTCCGCTCCTGTTAGGAATCAGGGTACTTGGGAAACAGCCTGGAGCCATACAGCTGATGATTTCACCAAATTTGCATCTTTTCAACAGTAATGGGGATGGTTTCCACAAATGCTTCCAGGCTCTAAATAGATGTTAAGTGGTTGTTTCTAGTTCCTTCCCTCTTGGCTCCCTGGAGAGCCACTTCCCATCCCACCCACTCAGCCCTGAGCTCAGCTGGTTGGTGGCAGAGGTGTATGTGGGTTTGACAGCCCATGCCCAAGGCCAGTAGCAGGCTTGCTGGGCTGGGACTACCCAGGCACTGAGGCTGGGCTGCCTCCCGGACCCCACACCCCAGCCACAGAAAGGGGCACCCTTGGAGTTCTCAGTGCTGGCTGCTGCCCACCGGGCCTTCAGAGTGTCCTTACCACAGGACATCTGCCTCCTGCAGTGGGAGCTTAGGGGGCAGGACACAAGAAAGCTGTGCAGAGAAGTAGGGTTTGAAGAGATGTGACAGGTCCAGGGTTGACAGTGACTGGCTGTGGAGTGCTCTGAGGGAGGGAGGTCCATCCAGGTCTCCCCAGGGCCGGACCTCCTCTCCTGACCAGAAGCAGAAACAATGTGGGTGAGTTGTCCAGGAGCAAATGTTCTTTTAATGTGGTTTTGATTAAAGATAGGACAAAGTTTTGTGTTGTGGAAAGGTACCAGATGTTTGTTCTAATTTTTCACTGCCCTCTGCCAGTCCCCGGCTGGGCAGCTCCTCCAGGACTGCAGAGCCTTCCAGAGAGTCGGCCCGTCAGGCTCTGCGTGCAGCCAGGGCTTGTTCTGATGGGCAGACTGGCAGCTGTGTGCCCGGGGGCTCCTGGGTGGGCTTTTCCTGGAGAGAATGTCCTGGTAGGCATGATCTGCTTTCTGCAGCTGCTTGGGAGACTGGGAAAGCAAAGTGTCTCAGGCCTGTCCCTGTCTTGAGGGGCCTTCCCTGGTGGCTGGAGGTGGAGCTGTGGGCAGCCTCCCCTCCTCCAGCTCTGTGAGACTAGGGGCTCCTGCCCGAGGGGCCCACGTGAGCACTGGCTACGTCTGCAGAGTGAACTGAAGGCTGGGGCTGCCTGAGCTTGTCCAGCAAGCGTGTTCTGGCCCCAGGACAACCGCACCTGGAGCCTGTAAGTGTCCTGTGGCTACTGCCTCTGTCCTGTGGGCAGGAGGCTCTTCCTGAGAGCATCCTTCAGAGGAGGCTCCCATTTACGGAGGCAAGGTCACCTTGCACAACCCCTTTGTGCTCTGGAGAGCCGAGGAAACCTCTCCACAAGCCATGCCTGGAAAGCATGCTGTTCCCTGGCGCGAAGCACAGCTCTCGAGTCTTCCTTCTGAGCCTCAGTCTGCAGCCCTCAGCTCCTCAGAAGTCAGCAGCCATGGTGTTCTTCGTTCTCCTATGTCACTGATTTATGACAAAACCTATCTTCTCAAAATGTAATTTTTTCTATTTTTAAAAAATATTTTTTAGATGTTGATGAACCTTTAGTTTTTTCATTTATTTATATGCAGTGCTGAGAATCGAACCCAGTGCTTCCCACATGCTAGGCAAGCGCTCTACCACTGAGCCCCAGCCCCAGCCCCTTTTATTTTTTAATATATGTGAAAGTTTATGCTTTAGGTTTAAAAATCTGCTAAATAAAAATTGGACTTATTATTACTTTCCTTGTGTATTAAGGCCAACCCGAGAATAGTAGCCAGCCTATTCAAAAGAATTGACAAACTGACAGTTGGAATCAAGCCTCTCCATATATCATGGTAGCTTTATAATGATGTCACTCGAAGACTTAAGGACAACTTTCATTTTAGAAACACCTGGAATGAGGGCCAAGCGCCTCCTCTCTGGGAGGTGCAGCCTCTTGATGTGTCTTACCTTGTCACTCCTGAGGGGCAGGAGAAAGGGAGGAGAACTGAAAGAACACCCTTTCCTTGGGGAATCAACGGGGGAGCGAGCAGAAACCCAGGGGCCAGCTCGCGGGGAGCCCACAGGCCCGTGTCCTGAGCCAGGCCGCTGCTGCTGGCCGCCGTGGACAGCACACAGGAGGGAGCAGAGGCCGAGCACAGGGACCAGGGTGTCCTTGCAGATGTGTCCTAGGCCCGAAGCTGAGAAGGGCGACAGCAGGGGTCCTGCCGTGTGAAAAATCCAGAATAATAAGCCACTCCAGCACCGCCTGGCAGAGCCTCGGGTCCCCCTGGCCTGGCCACAGTTTGCTCCCGTTATGAAGTTAATTCTTCCATTAGCCGTGAGTCAGAAGTGATTGCTAATGATCTTCAACGTTCATCAGGAAACACGGAGAGACAAAAACAAAGCAGCCCCCTGGCCACCCTGGCGCGGCTTCCCCGGGGGCCTTTGCTGCCTGTGCTGCTTCACCTGCCTTTGGTCGGCTCCACCGCCATCCCCTTCGATCACCTTGAATAAAATATTATGCACAAAATTTAATAGCTTCAGGACAGTTCCTTTCATATGTGCCTTGGAATTCTTCTTTCATTTTATGTGTTGGTATATTTCTTTAAAAGCCATGTCAGCAGAAATGAACTAAAATTAGGGGAAAAAAACCCCACCTAGTTTGCAGTTATTAAGAAGGTAAGATTATTAGTTACTTTCTTAATTTGAAAATAGATTTTACTTAGCATATTAATATTTAGAATCTCCTTAGTTTATCTCATTTAAGAAACAGTCACAGACATGTATTTATTTAAGTCATATATTTTAATCTTGTTTTTATTCTCTTCTTTATGCTTCTATAAAACATGTACTGATATATTGTGTATTTACAGGGTAGCACATCTCAGTTAGGTTCTGTTTATTTGTCAGCATGTTTAGCTGTAATATGACAAAAATACCTTTGTACCAGAAAGCACACGTCTGCTGAACCATTACTTTGTGCACTGTGCCGGGTGGTTCTCGTCCAGCCATGGTTTCTGGACACCTCACTGCCACCCCTCAACTGCCCTGGGAACACTGTTACTTTCGTCCACACTCCCGCGCTGACCTGTGCTGCTCGGAAATTTTTGAGATGAAGTCATTGCTGGTTTCGGTTACCAGAGAGACATCCATTGGCCCAGCTGGGCAGGCTCAAGGGCAGCAGGACTAGGCCCTGACAGCCACCCCCAGGGAGGAACAGGATGGCAGGAGCGTGACTGCGCCCCCGGGGCTCTTACAGAAGCTCTGTGCCTGTGCAACCACGACCACGGGAAGGAGGCACACTCACAAGGCCCACAAGGTCTTTGTGTAAAACGCCTTTCTTTAAAGCTGGGATCTAAACAAAAGCCCCGGGAAGCGAACATTTGCTATATTATCAAATGGACAACACACACACACACACACACACACACACTTGCTTACTACACACGACACACACAGACTCATCACTGGGCAGATGTCCGCTAAGGCCCAGGTACTTGGAGACCTTGAGTCTCCCTGCCTTTGTTAAGAGGCTGCTGCTCTCACCACCTTGCCTGGGGAGGGAATCATTGTGACCCCGGATTCCTGCAGCACTTCATACTTCACAATGCAGTTGCTGTGCCTGAATCTGGGAAGTGCCCTGGAGGAGGTGAGGGTTGGGAGGAGGCGGCCTGACCCCTCCCCTCCCCCGGGTTAGAACGTGCCCGTGACCCACACACTTTACAACATAACATCCAGATGTCCAAAAACATTTTTTGTTAACTCTATGAAATTTGATAGAACGTGAAATGTGATAGTACATGAACTCAGTGACATAAATTGTAAAGCAGCCCCAAGTTCTGTATGTGAAAACACAGCAGTTTTTCCTGAAGCCTGGAAACCCCCAACAAAGCCCTGAGGGGCTCACCGGAGACTTGCCACCCACCTCTGGGACCCCTCTTTCTGCTAAAGTGTCCCTCCGCCCTGGAGGTAGCTTTCTTCCAAATCTTGCATGGAGAAAAAATGAAAAAAATGTGAAGAGAGTCGTGCATTTCCCCTTACTCCAAAAGTAAAGTTCTCCGTGGTATTTTCTGGAACACAGAATTCAGACATGCTACGAACATCTCTCCCTTCGTGTCCTATGTCTTGGATGGCAAGTGCTCCGTCTGCTGTGACAGGAGGAAGGGAAACCCATGACCCACACCCATAGCTCACCAGTCCTGCTGCACAGAGGGTATGGAGAGGTGGGGGTGGGGGTTTGCTCCGTCCGTGTCCCTGCAGGCTGGTGCTCCTGGTGAGCCAAAGCTCCTTCACTTTCTGTGTCTCATCCCACAGCTGAGTTGACTTTTGCTGAAAAACTGCTGACATCAGACTCGGTAGTGTACCAATCTGTAGGAATGCAGGGTCTGCATGCTATCAGGTAGGAGAGTCTTGCATGAGAAAGTCAACAAACATGGACTCACCATGTTTGAAGCCTGGCATCCAATGACAGGGTCCACACCTAAGGACCCAGAACAGACGGAGTAGCTTGCTACCTTTCCTGTATGGGACAAACACAGTCAATGCTTGGATCAACGTGATGACTTTAAAAGAGCAGTTATGATTTTAACTCGTGCCTCAGTTTCCTGGGAACAGGAGAGAGTTAAACCAAGGCAGCCCTTCCCAGTCCAATGATCCCTGATCTGTGCTTTTTAATGAAGGAAACAGAGCGTGTGCAGCCAGCTTGGCAGTATCAATTCTCATGGAGCGTGTTTCCTTCTCTGTTACATGAAAAAATGTCTTTCAAAAATCATATTTAAAAAATAAATAAATCATATTACAAGAGTAACACAAGCCCATTGTAGAACTTTTTAAAAATATGGATTACTTTAAAGAATTAAATTGCCCACAACTTCACTTCCTTTTGCTAGCATTTTGTTAACTGAGCCAATTTTATCCATATTTTTAATCTATTGATATCGTTCTGTACATATGGTTTTGCATGCTGACTTTTTCACTTAAGTTCCTGTCACAAGCCTTTCCCTTTTCTACACTAAAAAAAAAAACGGAAAACTTTTGAACCACCGTTATAAATGGCATGCTCCTATAAACGGATTTAACACAGTTTGCTAAATGGATTATTATTGGATGTTTGGGCTTTTTTCTCTGCTTGTAGGTGCACCCCTGTTGGGTATGGAGAGGTGGGGGTGGGGGCTTTTTTTTTTTTTTTGAAAACTTGCACCAAATGAATAGCTATTTCTTTTAGGTAGTTTTCAAAAGGTGAGATTTCTGAATGAGGACATCAAGATGTGTCAATTTCCAAAAGAATTTGCCTGGTTTATGTCGATACCAGCCTGGGATGAGGTGAGGTGCACATTCCCAAATGAGGGTTTTCTTTCATTTTTTTCTTACCTATCAAAAATGGCAGGAACTTGAAAATAATATTTGTTGTTTATTTTGAAATCTTTGTATTAGCTGTGGTAACAGACTTTTTTAAAAAAAAATGTGAATCATTTTTCTTCCAGATTCTGTGTTATGTTTATATTTTATCATATGTCACTTGCAAAATCATTCTCATAGTCAACTAGTTTCCTTAAATACAGCTGCAGAGGTTCTCACCTGGAAAACATGCAGAAACTGGAGAAGAGGCAGAAGCTGCTCTTTTCCCCACTAAATTGCTTCCATCTCTTCTGCTTTTCAAAGGGGTTTAAGTATGTATCATCACCTTCATGATTCCATAGGCACAACAGAGGGAAGCCATGTTGTCCAGCTTTTCCAAACACATCCCCACTTATCTAAAGTGGGAGGGCCCCCTTCTTGCCCTCCCACTATGGTAACCCTGGCACCCACTTCACTGCCAGACTCTCTGAGAGCTCCTCCATCACCTCTGAGGCTATTTTCACCATCCACCCTATTCATTCTGTCACCCCAAACAGTGTAACCTAGGAGCAAGACTTGCCCTGGGGCTGTGAATATTGGTGTTTGAAGGATTAACACACTTCCAAGGATGCTGAGCACAAAGGTGCTAGTGAAGTTCCTGGTGTTGCCAGTCGGAAGGGCTCCTCTTCTGGGAGGAATGTGTGGAAGGTGCTTGGTTCCTACAGAATGCTCTTATCGTCCAGTGATAAAGCAGTCATGGAAGGTGGAAATAGGAAGTTTGAAAGCTTCTCCCTGCCTGCTGCTCAGAACCTGCTATTCTCAGGAGTGAGTAACCATTGGTTTCCAATTGTATTTTTCAGCTCATTAATAAGAAATTCCTGTGATACCATTACTGTTCATTGTTCAGATTCGTTGCAACCTTCCCTCTGGATCTATGGGGGCCTGGTTCCATCCCTTGGACACTAAAATCCTCAGATGCTCAAGTCCCTTATATGAAACAGCGCATGGTATTTGCATATAAACTAGATGCATCTTCCTGTATACTTTGAATCATTTTTAGACCACTTATGATACTTGATACTATGTAAATGCTATGTAAATAGGTATATGCTGTATTGTTTGGGGAATGGCAAGGGAAAAAAGTCTATTTAAAAACTATTTTTGATCAGTGGTTGGTTGAATCCACAGATGTGGAACCCATCAATATAGATCACTAGCTGTATTTTCCTAGGACCAAGATATTTGAAGAAGAAACTAAGATAAAATTAGGTTTGGATTGAGAAGACAATCTATAGTTATTCTATAGCTGAAGTTTGGATTATGTCCCTACTGACCTTGACATTATTTTGGTGACCTGTGGGTAACTGAAGAAAGCAGCCTAAAGGTTTGGAACCCAAGGTTGTATTGTGCTTCAAAGAACATTTTCATTTGACTCTCTTTGTTGATATCCCATGTACTTTCCAGACTGAGAGATTAAGAAAAACGGGAAAGTTGGGAAAGCAAGAGGTAAGTGCCAATTAACTTCATATATGCATATTTGAAACTTGAAGTTTTCAAGGACAGTGACCGACATGATTAATAAATCTTATTGGGTCTTGGAATATCCAAATTGGCATCTACAAGGAAAGACTTCTGTTTTTCCTATTATCTCATCCTAAGCATCATGCAATTATTGTCATTTTAATTTGGAGTTTGGGACACAAGTCTGTGAAGTGTTTCATATAGATGAAGTTTGCAGCTGAATAATAAATAAATGAGTTGCCAATAACTCCGAATGGTGTGACGGCACCTCTTTTCTATTGTCAATCATCTTTAGTACAAACTTCTGTGGTTTGGGTGTCATAATGAGTACATTCTGGCTGCGTGGAGACCTTGAAGTTCTTGTAGTGGAATCTTAAATGAGAAGATGCCCACTTCTGGTGCTATATTGAAGGGTTTGGGACTTTGCAAACTTATAGTTGTCAAATGTGCCTGCACGCGTGCACCCTCAGTCTAAAGCACACCATGCACACTTACACACTCACACAGATATTCTAAGATCAAAAGAAAGAAAAACAACTAGCAAGCAAACTATAAAATACACAAAGGGCAATACATTAAAGCTAAGCTTTAAAAATTCTTATTTTACACTTATTTTTATATACATTTTAAAGAAAATTATGTCCACATTTGCTTCATGGTCCTTATTCAAATTGTGACCCTGATTAATTGCAGTGTGGATTCGAAGCATTTATAATTAAATTTTAATATATATACTACAACTAACAACACCCCATCCCACTCTCTCCCCGAACGTGGTATTCTTAAGGATTTAAGAAAAGCATTATTTCCCAATATTCCACCAGCAATCTCTCTTTCTTATTGAGTCTCTAGTTCTTTCCTAATCATGGGACTGCAAATTATTTACTCTAGTTTTAAATTAAAGAAGCAGACAAGTAACCTGGTGTAAAAAGCACAGTTCCAACTTCAGGAAAAAAATGAGTATGTGTTTAATTTCTCTTTAGGCCCAGAGCTGTGGAGCCCTGTCTAATGGCGGGTTGAGAGAATGGTCCCCCTCCACCTTGCCGTGGTGTAATGCAATTTAGCTTCATTAAATTACTGGAGGGCCAGTTACTTAAGCAGAATATTGATTTTCAGTCTGGTCCATGTTTAACATAATTCTGCGTAGGCAACAGCTAATTCTGCATTTGAATCTAACACCCTAATGGATTTACAAGATGCTGCTTGACCACAGGCGGCCACACAGCCATCACCTGCGTACCTCACAGCGGCCTCAGACCCAGGGGCTCAGTTGACCTGGATGCCTCCCTGAATTGTGGGGTCTTGGCTTCCAGGGTCATGCACAGCAGCTGCTGCCCACTGACCTAGGAGGTGGTTGGGGCTAGAAAGCATCTGCAGAGGCTTGGGTGGTTTTTAAGCTTCTCTGGTCTAAGTGGATTCTCTTGGAGAAGACCTTCAGACATGATGGGATTCTTTGTGCTCATGAGAACAAACAATGAAGCTTCAAGTTCAGTCTTGCTTCTGAGAGGCCTTAGAGTTCCCCATCTTGAGTTAACAATTTTAGGTGAAAATCAAAAATGGCAGCAGAAGGTGAGGTCTTTTGGTGAGATAGACACAGAAGTTTCTTTTAAGAATGTAAAAATTCAAGTACTTATTTTGTTTTTGGTGGATCACAATTTCAAAGACAATTTCTAAAAAAAATATAACAGCTGGATTTTTTGGTTGTTCTCCTGGCCTTGGTGGAGCTCATATGCTTAGAAGACTCCCTTCTCCCTTCCAGGGCACAGCAATGAAGGACAGAGGCCAAGGGACAACAACCAAGCAGCCTCATGAGAAGCTGGTTGTCTCTCCTCATTTCAATCCCTGGGTCAGAGGTGGCCCAGGACACACCACATCAGCCCTTATGGGTTGTGCTGCCCAGGAGGTTGGCAGAGGTGCACCTGTCTGTGGACTACCTGCCAATTCTTCGATCACACAGGGCTTATCTCAGGTCTGGCTGGAGAGGTAGGAGCCTCTTCAGGTGACAGTGTGGAGAAATAGAATGTTCCCTGTGTCCTCTGAGGCTCTAAGGACCCACGACACAGTGAACCCTGGGCAGGATATGGTGGAGGCCTGGGAGAGAGGCCTATTGCTTTGGAACTGTTGTGTATGACCAGTGTCACACTGCCTGATCAGAGGTCACTGGATTGTCCTTCTGGCTTTGGTTGAGCTCAACCAGTCCTGGAATTTTTCTGAGAACACCTGAGGTTCTCTGTGTTCTTTGTCTTAGCATAAAAATATGCCAAATAACTAGTCATTGGCCTGGAATTTCAGGTGTCCACTGGTTCTTTACTACCTGTGGAGAAACTCGTGGGCTCCCTGGAGTCATGAAGAGCAGACGTCTCCACTGAATGAGGCCCTGGTAGATCTCCAAAGCCATGTGATTCCAGAAGGCTCCAAAGCCCGTGCCGCTGCCCCAGGCTGGCCAATTAGACGACTCCATCTTCCTGGACTCAGGGATTGATTGGCCTGGCTGGGACCCTTGCTCCTCTGGGGGAGAGGTCTGGTCTGAGATTGGTAGGAAGGCCACAGCAGGACAGGTCTTTTCCAGTTCTTTGGACCAGTGTGAGGGGCCATGTAGCTTGAATCTGAGAATGTTCCCAAAGTGAGAAAGGATGACTCTATGTGTTGGACCGAGAAAGTCATTTTTCCCCAGGTGTAAGTGACAGGTGGGCAAAGAAGTAGAGACAGTGGAGAATACTTTTGAGAAGTTTGGCTTTTATAGAAGAAGAGAGAGAAGGCAGGAATAGGAAGAGGAAATGGACCAAGGCAGGAGTATTTCAGGATGAGAAAGAGTCGACCACGAGTGTGAGGGAGAAAGGTCAACCATCTAGAGACAGCTCTTGAAGACTGGGGGCATTTGCAAACATTCCCCTGGCTGCACCAGAACCCTGTATGGTGACGGAGAAGTCGAACTGCAGATGCAGATCGTAGGCAGCACAGTGGGGTGCAGTCAATACAAAAGAGATGGGCTGGGAGGGCTTCGAGTCTGGGGGCCAACAATAAAGCAAAGCCCCTGAAAGATGGTCAAGTTGAGAAATGTCAACAGAAATGAAGCTGTCACACTATATGTGTATGTGCAAGAACACACAGGCATGCAAAAATATAAATAGTAAATCTTTACTATATATGTGTTAATTTTACCAATAATACTGATTATAACAGGTATACTTACTTTGTCCCTGTAGATCACACAACTGACATTTGTTCTGGATGTGCAGGGTGGGAGTGGGGACTGTCTCCTGCCTGATATACTGATATACCGCAGGTTTTTCTCAGGCAGTGGAAAACTATTTGGTGGGACAGCTCTTTTCTCAGAGCAGGTGGCAGGGTCAGGGGACACTGACTGGAGGGGGCTGAGCCTTCTCAAAGGCTGCACTCAGAGGAAAGGGGCCTGGTAGTTAGTTCTCCATGGTTGTCTTTTGACCATGATTAGGGTAGAAGAGTCAGGCCATCCACATAACCCCATGTGTCCTGCCCACTGCCCTTCCAGGAGTTCAGTCTCAGAACTCCCTGTGCTGGAGCCATCTCCCTCTCTGGACTTACTGCCACCAACTTGGCCAGGCCAAGTGGAGGTTGGGCCTCCACATCCAGATCTATTCAAGACCGTAAGCCTCTTCCTGTGCTGTGAGGCTAGGGACGCTGCCCACTGCCCCTGTCCCTGTCTCAGGATTCCTTCGGCAGCCCTGACCTGGTGTTGGAGAGTAGTAGTCTGCAGAGGGGGGCTGGAGGCTGCCCAGAGCCCCACAAAGTGGGCATGGGCAGCTGTTTCCAGGCCTGGCTTGTCCCTGTGGGCAGGGCCCAGCTAGGAGGGTCTGCCCCTGCTGTGCCTTGTGTGGGCTGGAATCTTATGTGTTGGGGTGGGTTCAGGCGGGTGGTTCAGGGTGGCAGGACAGCTGGGCCTCTCTCTCTCCACAAGGTTTCCATCCCAGGCCCTCCACAGAGCAATGACTTTCCATGAAGGAGCAGAGGCTGCGAGTCTCTGGAGGCCCCGTCTTGTGGTCCCACAGCGCTGCCTCTGCTGGGGTCCGTTTGGCCAAAGCACATCACTCAGCCCTTCCGGATTTAGGCCGTGTGGGGGTGGACATTGTGGCATAGTTACTCTATCACTCAGGCAGTTGTCTTAGGCCTAGAGGAGGTCACCGCATCAGGGGGACCCTGAAGCCTGGCAAGGAGAGATCTGGCAGGGGTGAGGCTGAAGGGATCCTCCCGAGGGCTGGGAGGACAGGCTGCCGGGGTAACAGCCGTGACTGTGCCCAAGGTGGCTTTCCACTCACCCCTGTGGCGTCTCCCTCCAACGCTCAGAGGAGCGTTGTATGGAGGACACACTTGGACAGAAAGCCCCGTCCAGGTATGGACTTTCCATCTTTTTCCTTGGCCAACTCTCCACATCCCAACTGTAGAGTACCTTGTACAAGGAGGGCTGCTTTACAAAGGAAAGAGCAGGCCCCGTCTTTGAGTGCTCACTTAGAATCCACGGCCACCAGGCTGGAGCTCCTTGCAGAGGGTTTGCCCTCCGTGGCCAGCTTGTCATTCATGGGTATTCAGTCCTTAGGGGGCCTCCAAGGACTTTACACTGTTAATTCTTGGGCCATTTTCAATTTTATCTATTTGTTGAATTGATGGAGAAAACTATATTGTCCATGTGTTCTGTGTGTTTCAAATGAACACATTTGACCTTAAACCAGCAATAGTTAGTGATATACTTCATTGGTTTGTTTGTTTATTCACTTAGATCTCCTTTTGTAGATTAGCTTCAAGAAAGATTTAGCTGATATTTGGAAAATATCCTGATATTCCTACACTAGGAACTAGTAATATATCCTAAGCATATCTCAAATAAATAACATGGAATGATGGCTGTATAAGATCTATAGGTTTTCAATTTGACACTAAGTATTAAACTCATGAAATTTCCTATTTTTCTATTTTGTTCAGCCCATTTGAAATAGAGGGGAACACAAAGGTAAATGTGCCTCTTCAAAATGCTGTTTCTGAACTTGCTGTGAAGGTGGGTGCCAACCCAGCACAGGTGGGTCATGGTGAATACTCTGCTGTACTGGTGTGGTGTGTGGTGGGGGCATCTTGCAAGTGTCCTATTTGGAAAGGTCTTAAGTTCTCCACACTGTGGTCAGCTGGGTGATTCAGGAATTAGAGGGTGAGTTTTAAGAAACTGCTGTAGTTGGAGCCATGTTCTCAGATGGCCAGGATTGGTTGAGCATAGACATAACACTTTGAGTGATGGCAACTTAGGAATACAAGAAAGACCAAGCAGCTACCCAGAAAGCTCCGTGGGACTGTAAACACCAACCCCTGGCATGAAAATTGGAGCCCTGGTCTGTCCCTGTGAGCACTGGGTCCAGCACTAACTATCCAGGCATCGTGAGTGTTCACTGCATTAGAGATGTGGTGCATCTGGGGTCTCCTTATTGTTCCAGCTTCACCTGTCCTCTCCTGACGTGTTCAGAGTCAGCTGTGGTCAGGCAGCAGGTCAACAGTCATCCCTGGGAAGACGGCTAAAATTAAATTCCTAGGTCCTTGGCCTGGTTCACAAATCAGGGCCGGATGTGGAACAGCTCAGTCTCTCTCATTAGTCAAGTTTGGTTCAGGGGTGAGTCACTGGTCTCTGTTAGGGGAAAATAGGAAACAAAGACAGTATAGACTTTGGTAGGGAAAGTATGCAGCCAGTTATTCAAGTTCAGGATGGACAAACTGCTCAAACGGGGCCTTTTTGGACTGGAGTTTATTTGCTTTTATAAATCACTACACTTATTTACTTTTACAAAAGATAAAAATTCTAACAATTTAACTAGGCTCATAAGGCAGAGAAATAAATTCTTTTCCTGCATTTGCTCCAGTCCATAGTCCCACAATCCATGGACAATCACTCTGAATTCTTTTGTAAATTTTATTTTTGTTTCATAAATATGAACTGAATATATTTATTTTTATATTCTGAATTTATTAACTATCCGAGTTGTTTAAGCAGTGATTGCTATGAAAGAGAAGGGTCTCACTAAATTTCCCCCATACTGCTTCTCTTTCTAGTTTGGTTAATTCATCATTTTAAGTTTCTCAACTGGTAATTTTTGAAGAATTAAACAATACAATATATAAAAAAAAATTTTAAATAATCTTTCTTTTTTCCCTTAAAAGTACTTCTTGAATGCCCACTCACCCTTCCCCAGGCCTCATCCATGCACCCACCTCTCCCTTCTCTTACTTCTCAATTTTGTCACCTGTCCTTTCCTTTCCTATAATCAAGGTCATAGCTTTTTTATTCTGATGTGAGTTCAGTTAGTTGTCAGTGAATTTTGTCTAAAAGTGTGTTCCAAGGTTTCAAAACCAATGAATACCATTTACCTTACTATGATTCTGGGAAAAATATATTCACTGCAGAAATAAGGGCTCTACTATAATTATATTTTCTTTTCTGAATGTCCAACTGTCTCTGAGTGGCTGTGTAAAATGCTCTGACACTAAGTTAAAACTGATTTTTTTTTACTCTGCATAAGTTCTTAACTTTTTCTAAGCTCTCAATTACAGAACTCTCTGTCCTACCCTTCTAATCTGTGCTGTTTGACATCTAGAATGGCTGTGCTGCTGTCATTTTTGAATTTACCTTAATGCTCTCCTGAGTTTAATTCGGTGACCTCTGTTATCACCTTTTCCTGGTTGAATTTCCTTGCTACATCATTAAGTAACTCTTAACTCTGCTGGTGAGCTAAGCTTTCCACGTTCTTGTGTGTCTCAAAAACTTCTTACTCTGCCTTCACACCAAGTGATAGTTCGACTGGGTATAGAACTGAAGGTGGAAAATAGGACTTTGCACCGTTGACAGCATCCCTCCCACTGACAATGGAGCTGCCAAGAATTCTGAGTTCCTCTGATTCCTTTTCCTTTGAAGGGAGCCTGCTTTCCCCACTCCCACTGCCGCTGAGGTCTTTTATTGTTTTATTAGTGCTCTGATTCCATCATGGCAATGTTGGTGTCTTATAAAAATGGGGTTGATACATTTTCAATCTTAAGATATGTCTTTAGTTTTGGAGAATTCATTTTCTTTATTCATTATTTCTTTCCTTTCCTCTGTATTCTATATAATTTCTTCCTGAAACTCTTATTAGCTGGAAATGAGAATAATCTGATATCACTCCCGTCTTTTGCCTTATTTTCTCTCTGTGTCATATTTTTTCCTTTTTCTTTTTTGGGAAATATTCTCAACTTCATATTCCAATCAATTTTAAGAAACAATTCAGTAAGTTATTTTAATTATCTAGAAATATTTCTTGGTCTTCATTCTTTTTTTATTTTTCATCCTAACTTCTCTTTGTTTTGTGAATGCAAATTTCTTCAAAACCTCTGAGAATAATAACTAATGTCTATATCATAGTTTCTCTTATTTTGCTAGAAAATTTGCATGCTTTCTAGAATCATGATTTATATCTATCTCCCTCTTTATTCTTTATATTTTATTGCAGAATTTCTTCTGGTGCTTGTATTTGTTACACTGAATTGCAGAATTATCTTTCCGTCAGTTCTGGACTGTCTAATTGTATTTAAGAGGAGGAGGTAGCAGAGCTGACTGGGAGCTCATTGTTGGCTGTCTGGCCAGCTTGTTTTATATTAATTGGGTGGGAGGTCAGCTACTGACGGGAAGAATTCATGCCAGAATTTTAAGGGCTTATTTGGGGTCACTAGTATCTACATAATTGCCTGGTTCTCTCAGATGATCCACTTCATTCTTTGTGGAAACATCCTCAGGTGTTAGTAAGTAAATACCAGGCTGCTGGGGCTGCTCTTGGAGGTGGGGGTGGGTCTGAGAACTTTCCTTGAGCTTGTGGCCCTGGGGCCCTTTGTGCCCTTTGTCTCCCATGTTGTCCCTGAGTGTGCAGAGCCCTGCTGGGTACACTGGTCTCCTCACAGCTGGTTCTCTCTGGGGCCTCTGAGCCTTGATTGCTCCTGTTTTCAGCTGCCACTTCTCGATACACTTTTTGTCTTCAAAGAACTTGTTAGAATCTCTTATTTGCTGAAGTGCTCTCTTTGTGTCTTTTTCAATGTTGAGCATTTATAAAATATCCTCTCCCTTTCAGGAGAGGGAGGAGAGGCACACGCCACCATTTCAAGTGGGATGCTCCCAATGCTTCTTTTTTGTTTTTCAAGAAGCTCTTTATTTCAGCAACGTTTTCAGTGTTAATTATGGGTGAATTGGCAATTGTGAGTGGAAACTAACACAAAATACACCATCAGGACCCTGTGTATTTATTTGGGAAGACTGTCTGCTAAGTCAAATTGAAGATCTGCTACATTTAATCCCCCTCATGGGGATTGCTAGAGTCTGTTTTGAGACAGGGGTGACACACCACACTGGTGTGCAGGGCCCTCCGCAGAGGGCAGAGGGCTGGTTCAGTGTTTGTCATCTTGACCTGAGGGTTGAATTCGTCTGGAGATTATCAGACTCAGGAAGCAGTTTCACCTTCAATTCTGGTTGTAAGAAGGCACATGTGGCTAAGCTGTGTCCATGACTCAGGGGCCCAGGCTATCTCCCTCCCAAGGCAGACACCAGGTGGGAGGGAAGCATCATGAGACCCTCTCCAAGGGGGAGGAGCAGGCCCAGGTTGGCTCTCAAGCCTCCCCGCTGTGTGCTGCGCCTGCTGTGCCTGCCTGAGGCTTCTGCTCTGTCTCTGCTCCGAGGCTCTTTGTGCTCCAAGGTCACTGTGTCTGCGGTCTGTAACCTTGGGTGGCCACAGCCGTGTTTAGACTTGTTTAAGAGGCCAGCCCAGAGGGGGGAGTTCCTTTCTGCTCCTAGGAATGCTCAAGTTTTCACGTGGAACCAGGAGCTCCGGTTTCCTGCAGTTCCTGTCTCACCCAGGCTAAGTGGGAGCCATGGACCCCAGGCAGGAGGAGGGAGTCCACCTGGCAGAGCGGGCTGCATCAGGAGGCCCAAAGCCCACACCTTGTGTTGGGTCCCATCAGTCCCCCAGCTCTCTGCTTCACCTCCCTTTCTATGTCCCCCCCCCTCCCAGGCTCTACCCTCTTACTGCAAATCCCGCCATGGAGGGTCAGTCTATTAGCAGGAAAACAATATGCAGAGCGGATGGGTCCTTGGGAGTCAGCGAGTGTCTGGGTGCCTCCTCAGGCAGGCTGTCAGATTTGCAGCATCTGGTGATGGATGGCTGGGCGCATCGGAGACCCGGAGCCTGTGTTGTTCCCTTCAACGCCGGCAGCCCCTGGTCAGAGCCTCTCATCATTTCAGGAACAGGGCTTTGATTATCCAGAGTCTTACCAGGATAAGAATCTCACCTGCAAAATGTTGCAAATCTAAGAGATGGTACGAATGAATCCTAAACTGGGAGGGCTTGCTGGATAGAAATTTAGTAACTTAAAATTCCTTTAAATGTTGCACATCTTTGTTGTATTTTAATTAAATAATGAAAATAGGTGAGTATATAATCTTATGCCTTAAATTACTTAGTAATCGTGAAGTTGCTGGTCCAGCAAGAAAAAATAAATAGAGAGAATTTACATTAGTGAAATTCATTACATTAGTTTTATCTAAGATGGTCAGTACTAGCTACGAGGATTGACTGAGTCCAGAGTCCTGTGAAGAGATGCCCACACTGCGAGACAGGATACTGTGATGTTTGCTTTCAACACTGACCAACATGATTGTGTCTCAACTGTCAGAATAAACATGTCCACAGATCCCTAATATTTTAAAACGTAAATAAATTTAAATAATTGCGAATTATGTGGAAATCAAATCAGAAGAAGGTTACTAGAATTTTAATGACTATTACATTTGAAAAATATGCTGTTGTTGGATTCACGTATCTAACAGAACATCAACCAGGCCCACCCTGTGGAACTGTGAGCTGTTCACAAAACTGAGCCCAAAGACAGAGTCATCGTGAGGGTGAGAGCCCTGGTGTCCATCATGGAGGAGAGGAGAGATGGGGGTTGCATTGCTTTGCTCAGAAATGGCTGGTGTCTGAGATTTCAATCCCACAGGAGAGGAGGTCCTCATGGGCAGCTTCCCTACACAGGGCTGCAAGCTGGGCTGGAGCAAAGGGAGCGCACCTGTCCGAGGCAGCTCCCATTCCCAAGACCTTGGGCGGAGAGCCCCAGCCTGGGTTCACCTCTCCTGCTCCTTCTGAGGTCTCAGCTAACCCTGGTAGAGATGATCTTCGTAGTGGGTAAGCAGTGACCCCAACAGTTGACACGTGCATCTAAGTTCAAGACGAGGACAGTAGCCACACAGTGACAGGACTACAAGTCGAGCACCTGGTGACCTGTCAAGTGACATACAGGGAGGACCTGGTGGGAGGCTGGAGTTGTGCTGTGAGGTCAGCAGAGGGCCCTCTGCTCTGTGTGCACTGCAGGCCTTTTTGTGGCGATCCTCAGAACACATTGGAGCCACTTTATTTGTGTTAGATGAACAGAAGCCCACAAGCCACCTGTCTGTGTACAACCTCCACTCGTCAGGGCTCAGTGGAAATGGCCACGGCCAGTCCTCGTGAATGAGGGTAGACACTGGAGCACCTAAGCTGCCCAAGTGAACCTCTGGAGCTGGGGGGATGCATAGGGTGCCCAGGAGGGGCCAGGAGGGGTGAGGCGGCCAAGGGCTGCATGCTGGGCTCTCCGTGGAAGGCCTCTTCCAATCCTTCAAGGACACGTTTGAGATGGACAGATACTTGGACAATGACACCTTAGAAGATCAGACCTGCTCATCCTCTTCTCCTGGATGCCCTCAGGTCAATAAAAACTTACATCATTCAGCACTCTTGATTTTGTGGGCCCAGCAGCCCTTCTTTCTTTGTTAGTGTCAAATTCCACCCATTGGGGGAAGTGCCACCCACATCTTTCCTCCACCCTTCAGGGTGCACGTTGGTGGTTGGCTGACCATGGGGCATGCTGTCTCCTCCCAGGACCAGGAGGGCCTCTTTCCTAACCTGGAGCCTACCTGGAATATTGTGGTGCTCAGTTTGTGTTTCCATGGATGAGTGATTTGGCTCTTGCATGAGGGAATGAATGAATGACTGGACACGTGGCCCACAGAATTTCCCTGGGGCTGCCCCTCTGCAGCTCTAAAGTTGTAAGAATAGCACCATTCCTAGTGGCCAGGACCCAGATCAGGCAGAGGCGGGAAGCCAGCACACAGAAAGGAGCTTCCTGGAAGAAGAATCTGTCCCCAGTGCAGTGACACCTCTTTCTTATGGGTGACATGATCTAGAAAGTTCCTTTTGGATTAATGGGCTTGGGTCACATACAACCAAGGAAATCTGGTAACTCAAAAAGAAGGTTAAAGGTCTGCTAATGGGACATATCCTCGGAGTTTTAAATCCTGTAAACTCTTTAGTCTTATACAAACCCTTATCATTTTTGCTCTACAGCCTCAGAAGAGTCGCATCTGTTTAATCTGCACATGACATTTTTTCTGTGAACAGGGACACTTGGGACAAGATGGAGGCATTGGCTGTCTATGGCTCCCCCAGCCCCACCCTTCCCTCCGACTTCGTCCCAGTCTCCTGCATCAGAGGCTCAGTGCCCACCTCACCCTCCACCCTGCTTGTCCTCTCTCGGTTCCCTGGAGCCTGCTAGCCCTTTCTTGGATACTCTTCCAGCTGACATCCGCCACCATGCGGGTCCCAGGGTCACGGAACCTGCTGGTTCAGGATGGGCCTGCGGCCTCTCCATTCTTCAGACAGAGGAACCTCACTAAGTCTCTCCTGGTCACACAACGTCCCGAGTCTTGCTGCCCACTCCAGGGGCTCCGTCTCCTTTCCTTCCTTGTCCTGCTGCAGTGGGCTCCCTCCCCACCACAGCACCAGAAAGCCCAGCGTCCACCCTCAGTGTGTGGCCCTGTGGGGACTGTGGGGTTGCACCTGCCACTGTTGGCTCCGGCACACCTGTCCCTCTCTCTTCAGGGCGCCCTATTCACCCAGCCCATGGCTTCCCTCCCTCTGACCTCCCTCCCTCTGGCCCCCACCTGTCTCTGGGCACCATGCTCAGGCGCACTCCTTCCCTTGTTAGACCCTTGTTAGACCCTTGTTGGGCCAAGTGTCCCTGGCTCTTATGTGGAACGTCTGGTGCCTGGGACCTCACTTCCGAGGAGCCTGAAAGTCAAATGCTCACTGCATGTTCACCCTGTCCAGAGGCCCAGGAGGCCTTGAATCTGCAGAAGGCTTCAGCCTTCCTGTGAAGGCATATGGAGAAATGCTTCCTTCTTCCCATCAAAATCTGAGAAATAACCGGCCTGGCTGATCCCCTTCCCAGGAGGCTCACACAGGGGCCTCGATGTTAATTGCATTTAACCTGCTGCAATCCCCCGGTTTTTTTTTCTTTATACAATAACTAATATGTAAACTATGATTGCACTTGGAAATTACTTTCACTTAAATTCTATTATTGGATCCCAGCACATGAGAGAGCTATAACCCATTTCATTAACAGACCAATCATGCTGGGCATTGGACAGGCCAGTTCTTTCTGTGTGAGTTGCACTGGCAAATGTACCATGCTGTTGGCTGATTTTGAGGACCAGTGGTAAGAACAATGGTGAGTACATAATTAAGTGGAAAATTCAATTCTGGCCAAATGGAGGAAAGTAGAAATTTTTAACTATAATTATAAAAAATTTTCTTGCCTATAAAGCTTACCCGCTAATTGATCTCCTATGATCATGGTGATGTTGGGAAAGCACACTGGTATAGAGTAATGAATTTTTTTCTGGAGGGATTTTGACACATGCCTGCTCAAGTTCATTAACGTTCTCATCTCAATGGGCTCATTTGACAGCACAACAGGTTCAAAGGTCATTGCTGGATGCTGGCTCGTGGGGTTAGCCCTGCTCAGAGCTGGTGGCCTGGCACTAACAAGCTTGAGCAGGAGTCGACTTTCCTGCTTCTCGTGTCACTCTTTCCACAGTGGCATCTGTGGACCTCTACCTGACACCACAGAACTGAGCAAAGAAAGGAAATGAGCTCTGGGAAGATGGTGTGCCAGGAGACGGGGGCTGGGGAGGAAGCCTGGCGTGATCTGTCAGCACATGATAACCCCGACTCCGGCACCTCCCAAAGCCCTGCCCTGAAGGTGCCGCTGCACTGATGGTGTCCTGGTGGGTCTCCAGGTGGCTCTTCATGGATGGGTTTCTGCAGGGAAAGTCCAGCTGTAGCATGGTGGGGAGCCCAGGGCTTAGGGTCCCTAAGGGTAGGCTCTTGATCAGCAGCTCTGACATCCTGTCAGTCGTGGTGGGGCCACCTCTTCCTGGGTCTTTGAAGATTCAAGGTAGGCCAGGTGGTGCTTGGATGATGGTGCCCACGACCCCACAGTGGACCTAAGCTGTGGCAGACTCTGGCCACCCACCCGAGACACTTGCTCCCAAAGGGGGCTCACTGGAGGCCTCTCTCCTGAGGTCAGGTAGGGAGGCTTCTGACTCCATCTGGTGTGATGGGGTGTGCTGCTGAGACTCCAGTCAGATGCCCACCTAGCCTGAGTGTGTCCAGGGAACTGAGTGTGGCTGAGAGACCTACTGATCAGAAGCCATGGTGTCCCAGTGCAAATACATGGGGACAGGGGTACAACCTGAGTGGCACCTCCTCATGGAGCCCTTCCAGATCATTCTCAGCCTGGAAAGTCTTGGCGCTTTGCTGATGGACATTCCCAAGACAACCCTGAGAGCCTCCTCTGGGTGGCACTAGCGCCTGGGGCCCTTGTTCCACACCCACCAAGACCTGGTTTGTTATTTCTCCCTGGGCGGCATGTGACTGACCTCTTAGATGGAAAGGGTTTGTGTTGCCCACTCCCAAAGTCCTGTGAGCCTGCACTTCTGAACATGGAGAGGTGTGGGTCCTGGTTGGTCATGGGCTTCACAGGCACACGGTCCTGGAAGTGACTTTAACAGCTTTGGAAACCTGGCAAATTGCTTCACCTCTCGGAGCCAGTTTCCTTCTCTGAGGACATTGGCGGCCCCGGGCTCTCAGGGCTGTGGTGGGAATGTCCATCAGCAAAGCGCCAAGATGTTGGACATGCTGGAGCCACTAGGGGAATGTTAGTGTCCTTGACTTGAGAGGAGACTGGGATCAGTCTGGGTCCCTGGGGGTCCCCTGGACCTCCCTCTTTCCCCTTTCCTTCTGCCTTTCTTTCCTCCTCCTTCCTTCCTCTCTCTTTCTGCCACTCTCTCTCCCCACTCCCTCTCTTCCTCCTTCCCCCCTCTCCTCTCCTCCTTCTCTTTCTTCCCCAGGGGGATCCCACAGCCTGTGGGGATGTTCCGCTCAGCCCCTTCCCATTTTCCCACTTTTACTCAGCCCTGCTGGGCTGCAGGACCAGAGCTGGGGCAGAAAGGCGGTTCCTGTGGAGATGCCAAGACAGGGGCAGGAGAAGGAGCCAATCCCTCTGGAATCTTCTCGGTCCACCGGGCAGGCTCTGGACGCTTTGCACCTCCCAGTCTGAGAAGGTGGTGAGAGCAGGGTCTCTGCAGCCCTCAAAGCCAGCAGCTCCCCTGCTGAGCTTTGACCTCCCCGGGATGGGGAGCCCCGGGGCCTCCCAGCTCACTTAGTGAGTGAACAGCAAGGCCCGTGCTCCCTGCATCCCCGGCAAAGCACAAGCTCACTTGAACTTGGTTTGGAAATAAAATGCTTCAGCCCGTCAATACTCTTCAAGAGAGCTCTTCAGATGTGATCAAAGGGCAGCCAGGCCCCAGAGCCTGGGAAGGACCCCTCACTCACCCACTTTGACCCTCCGCCTCCCTGGCTCCCAGAGGCCCACACAGCAATTACTTATTACAGTTGAGTGTTCTCAATTGTGCGTGGGGGAGGGGGCTCAAAACAGAGGCGCCGAAAATAGCATCTCTTAAAGAGACCGTGTCATGCTGGGTTCTCCTGAGTTGAGTATAAAACAATAGTTGAGGTTTGCATTTTTTTCCTAACCCTAAAGGCGCAAATGGACAACCAAGACATGACCTAGAAAGGTAGAGTGACCCTGGCCCAGGCACTGCTGGTGACCAAGCAGTAGCTCTGGCCTGGGGGCGAGGAAGCCTTTGGGGGCCCCGAGGGGCTGGAGTAGGGGACCCCAGAATTGTGTGGAAAGGCAGGATCAGGAAGCCCAAGCTGCAGGCCCCGCCATGCCTCGCCCTGTGCCCACCTGGGGCCTCGCGCCCCTGGAGCTTCTTCATCCCAAGCTCCCCAAACTCCTCTGAGACCCTCGAGAGGTTCCTTTACAGGCCGCCTGGGTGGATTGCTCCACATCGACCACCCTGCCTGGCCTGCCTGCTGTGCCCACTCTAACCTGGGGTCTCCTTTCCTAGAAGACTTTCCTGGCTCTTCTGCCTTGTCCGTGAGTGAGTGGGGGACTGAATTCAATGGCCCCAGGAGTCCTTATAGGCCAGTCTCCTGCCCTCAGCCCTGACCGTGAGCACTTTGGGTAGGGACTGTGTCCTATTTGTCTTTGAACCCAAGTGTAGTAGGGGAACAGATGAATTTTGATCTGTGTTTGTCCACTGGCACTTGGAGGTGCCCACTTACTCTCTGAGAGGGGGCTTCTGTGTCTCAGGCCCTTTGCCCATAACTGATGCCAGGGGTAGGCAGGCTCTTGACACTGTAGCCAAGAGCTGGCCAGGGATGGATGCTGACTGGGAAGCCCTCCCTAAAGACTCTGGGCCAGGCCTGCCTTGCTCTGGAATTCACTGGCAAGACCTGTGACCCCTTGGCCATGGCACAGGGTGGCACTGTCCCTGTTGGGCAGCTGGGAGGGGACATGACTGCAGTGGGAAGGGCCGAGTCCCAGTCGACAACTCATAGTTACTGAGATTGTTACTATGGCCCAGGTTTGCATCTGCACAAACAAATATTACTCTTTTTCTCTGAAAAAGTGGGTAAGAGCTAGCTGTCCTCATACTATTTTCCCTTTGGTCAAACCATGCAAAAAAGACTGAACTCACAATGGAGTGACTTCCATTTCAGATCGGTTTCTCCTCCTCTACCATGGTCTATTTATTTTTATTGGTTTGTTTCTCATTAAATCCTTCAATTACTCTGCAGTGTAAAATGGTGAAATTATTGGCATGTGCCACCTACATCATGGGTCTGAGTTTGCTTATTACCCTTGCCGAAAATGCCTGAGTGGGATTCGCTTCTGTTGTGGATTGAGACAGAGTTAATAAATATTATTTGGTGTTTTTTTTTCCCTGAGAAGCACTGCTTTTCTTGATTGTTTTTTACAGTTGGATTGGGAATATTGATTTATTCACCACTGTTACAATAATTGTATACAAGGAACAAAAAATGTGGAGGGGACATTTCATCAGCTCCAGCAGGTTAATTAGTCGTAGTAGATTAGGCACAGAGTTACAGGGAGTGTTTGCATTTAGAGGAAGAAAAACTTTCTTCTTCTTTTAGTTTTTTTCTTTCAAATCTTAAAAAAGCCAGGAGAATTAATAGAGATGTTTACCCTAAGCTTCTCAGTCATTAGCTGATCGGGGTTTCTGGGTGAATCTGAACGACAAGTGTACACAAAATTATTGGATGGGATTACTGGGGACAAGGCTATAAAAAAATCAAGTGAGCACAGGGATGCCCTCTTTGGGTAGAAATGTAAGAAAATTAAAATAATTTGAATATACGAATGTCCGAACGAAATTCCCTTCCATGGGTTTATTGAGAGCCTCTGTACCCAGCAGTTTTGCCAGCACATATTCTACCAAGACATCATTCTTGACAATGAGAAGAGTCACTCTCCTTCCCAGTAGGACCACCTGACGGGAAAGCCTTTAAGTCCTGGGAATAAGCGTGCCATTCAGTTTCCCCCAAGTAAAGCCAAGTGCGACTGACCAGCGGCGCTGACCCAGGCTGACCCCAGGGAACAGGAGATGGGGTCCACACAGCTCCTCCCTCCCCTGCCCCCACTGCTGTGGTGTGGGACAGTTCTGCTGGTGAGGGCCTGGGCCAACTCTAGATGCCCACAGGGCTAGAACCTATTTCTGATCCAAGATACATTGGAAAAGTGCCACAAAGGGACCAGCTGTCAGGAGGGATGTGAGGGTGGCAGAAGAGGGTCCAGTTTGTGAGACTGCAGCGGGGGGAAGGCTCGGGTGGGGTCGCCTCCACTCCAGGAACGCAGCTGGGAGGCCTCCTGCGTGGCTGGGCTGACGGGTCCTGAGAGAGTGGCTGGAGGCACCAGGTGAACTCCGGTGGCCCAGTCTCAGGCTGTGGAGAGACGCCGTGTGGGACCTGGGTGGCAAGCTCGCCAGGATCCCAGCCTGCTGTTCTCAGGGCAAGGCTCGTGCCTGTTGGCAGGAGCCCAGCCGGGACCCCAGGCCAGGGTGGGGGCTCCGCGTGGCCTGAGCCCTGTTCTGCAGCCATTGCTCGTCAAGCTGTGGAGGCCGCTTCAGCCTGTCTTCTCCAGGTCCAGAGCAGAATGTCTCAGGGCCTTCCCATTTGTTCTTTCTGCATGTGGGTGTCGCTTTACTGGCTTTTAGTTTTATTTATCCCCCCATGTCGTGAAGTATTTAGTTTGCTTTTATACATGTTTCTTGATTTTTCAGCTTTACTGAGGTCTAACTGGCAAATGGAATCATATATATTTAAGGTGTATAATGTGGTGATTTGGAATGAGTATATACTGTGAAGTGAGCACCACAATCAAATTAATTAACATGCCCACCACCTATGTGGTTCTCTTTTTATCCTTTTGGAGAGGAGGCTTAAGGTCTGCCTCTTAGCAGATCTCTACTGTTAACTGCAGAACTGGATCCCTAAACCTATTCATCCTGGAGCTAGGAGCTGCACCCTTTGACCAACCTCTCCATGTCCCTACCCAACCCTGGCAGCCACCTCCAGCCTCTGTGAGTTCCTTCTGTTTTTCTTTTCAGATCCCACATATATGGCACACCATGGTTTCGGCTTGTTTGTTAGAAAGGTTATGGAGAGCTTATGGTTGTATCCAGACACATTTCATATGGTGACTCTCTTCCTTATTGATGGGGTGACAAGAGCAAGGCATGCTCCCCCTCAGTGTTCTTGTGTCCAGTGCAGACACTGCCAGCTTCTAACTTACCTTCATTACTGGTGTAGATAGACATTTTCACTGTAATTGAGTTGGCATAACTGATGAAATCAGCTGCCATCCTGCTTTGTGTTTTGTTCTTATTATCTGTATCTAAGGAATACACCATGGCTTTTGACAAGCATATCCACGGTGAAACAAGCACTACAGCCAGGCGAATGTGCGGTGAGAACCCCTCCTTCTAAGATGGAGATTCAGTGTTGGAGTGACAGTGCATAGGTCTGGAAGCCCGGCTTTGTGTGAGTCAGTGACCTTCCTGGAGTCTCGGTCTCATGCACTCAAATATCATGTCCCCTCAATCTGGGCTACTTCCCACCCTGCGTCAGACCTGGCTTCCCACAGCTAGTCACCTGGGCTGCAGAAAGCAGGGCACTGAGGGTCGCTCAGGACAGGAAGAGGCAATTCAGCCATTTCAGGTGCGACTGAGGCTGTCTGCTGCTTAAATGCATCTCCAATTTACCTGTTGGGGAAAGCTGGAGTGTTAAACATGGTCGCATGATACAACTTCCCCTTTGAACCAGCTGGTTGCTCTGAATTTGTCTTCTAATTCTGCACTTTGTAGCTTTCCCAGGCCTATTATTGATAACATCCAAAGCCACAGAAACTTGGATAAAGAGCATTGCACACCCTTTACCTATTTCTATCATTTTGCCCTGGGTGCGTGCTTTCTGAGCCACTGAAATTAGGGTGCAAATATTACATCACTTCACTCCCAAATATTTGAGCATATGTCTCCTGAGAACCAAGACTATTTCTCTCATGTGCAATCCTGTTTTCTGACTCATTGATACAGTGATGCCTAATACCAGGTTTGTGTTCAGATTTCCCCAGTTGTCCCAATCATACGACTTCCAGAACACTTCCTCCCACAGATCTAATGAAGAATAACATGGTGCATTTGCTTGTTTGTAATTCCTAAAGAAATAAGCATCTGATTACATTTGATCATAGAGTACAGCTAGCTAACATTTAAAAGAAGTTTCCAGTTTGGGGATCAGCTGAGGTCTGGACAGGATGTTGTTGCCTTCTATTTCTGTTATTCAAGATTAGTTTGGGGCAACTTGATGTCCTAAGTGGGTTGAGTTTCTTCTGCAAGCTTGTCCATGGGTTCTGCAGGGAGAGAGAGGGTCCCATTGTCATGCAAACTTGGGTACATTCTCCAGGTGAGTGTGTCCCATGGCGCATCACACCCTGCACTTCCAGCTTGGATTGCCTAACACTACCATGCTGAAGGTGCTGCAGGAGGGGCTGAAATCCATCCAGCTCCTCTTCCCAAGCTCATGCCACAGTGGATCCCCGGATGATGATGTGTAAAGGACACATCACTAAATGAATTAATTCCTGGCCCAGAGTGGAACTGATGCCCACCCTGGAGCCTTTCCTCATGGCTCTGCTGGGCTGATGAATCAGGAGGGCTCACACTTGAGAGTGTCCCTGTTGAACCCAGAGATCCCCACGCATTTGGATGTTGTAAGTCAAAAAGGTTAACAGTGGGTGCCAGGAATGGCGTTCTGGAGAATATGCCTTCTGGAATTTGGGGTGCAGTGGCCCCTGGGCCTGCGAGGAGTCATGGGGGTGGTTCTTGGACAGTGGAGCTGGGAGAGTTAACTGAGGCAATCTGACCTTGGGTTCCATGCTAATAAATGTTGCGGATTTATTCTTGTACATGTGCCCAGAAGGTTGCACAGTGGCCATGTAGAACAGAATACACAATCAGACAAATTCCACTACTGAAAAAGTGGGCTCTATTCCACCAGGAAGATCCTTCCGGGGCATCTCATTTCTTGATGCCAATTGACAGCCCTCCTCTCTGTCAGGTATTTGCATACATAAAACATTTAGAAATGCTTTCATTTATATTCAGATTCAGAGGAATGGCCTATCCACCATGCAGCTGTGGAGAAGAAAGGCTTCAAGGATGGAAGAAAGGAGGCAGGCTGTGTGGGACAGCTGTGGCCAGGCTGGACACAAGGCTGCAAACAGGACTGGACGAGACACAGACTGGGCTCCAGGAGGTGGCCACCACATGTCACCATCCTGACCCCAACCCAAAACATGGCCTCTCGGGGCTTCACTTTCTCCAAAAAGAGAGGATGATACTCTGGCAGCAGGTTGCCAAACTTCTGTGCAACAGCCTCTTGTTGCAGGGGCCACACTGCCTCAAAAAGGCGGTGACACAGGGCCATGGGCCAGCTAGGTGGCTGGGGCTCTGCAGACCTGCATTGTGGGGGAGAGTCTCACTGGTCATCTTCCCCTCCCTGCTGAGAACCCCAGTGTGCATTGAGGGGTGGACAGAGTGGCTTAAGGGCCAACCTCACACTGACAGAGCATTCCTGTGAGGGCAGCTGCAGTACCAGGCTGACTTCCATGGGTAGGTCTCCAGGGGGACACCAGCAATGGTTCTGTGCACACGGATGCTCAGCTGCCACCAAGGGCCCTATTCCCAGCCTGCCACAGTTGCCATGGCCGCCGGTGCCTCGGCTGCAGCCCTGACCCTGGCACATTCACTTTCCATAAGAGAGTTCTGAACCAGCTCAGAGCTTAACATTTTTGGATTTAGGGCTTTCTTCTGGACAATGGAATGAAGAATTCCCAAACATCTTTCTAATTCTTTGGGTAAAATGAACACATGCTGATTAAAGCATTCTTCACTGACAGGACGAGTCGATGGCATACCCCCTCCGCCTCTTTGCAGAGCCACATAAAATAATTCCAGATCTCCCTGCACGGAGGGAGTCTCCGCTTCATTGGGGATCAGGCCTCTGGAAAGCACAATGCCTTCCCCCTCCAGCCACACAGGGAGCCCTCAAGTGGGCCTGACTGTGAAGATGCTTCTATGCCCAGTGTCCACTGACCCAGCAGCCTCCAGCCACCACCAACAGGGGTGCCGCTCACTCAGTCCGTCATCAACACCCATTGGTGCCCTCGGGTTGGCTCCCGGACCTAGATAGTTTTATTTATTACTCTATTCATTCTCTGGGTGCTGGGATTTACTGGGTTCCACAGTCAGGGATGGGAGACACCTGTCACATGTCCGACTGTTTGTCTGTCTGCTAGTGTCCAC
Organism: Marmota monax; assembly: GCF_021218885.2. NCBI lineage: Eukaryota > Metazoa > Chordata > Mammalia > Rodentia > Sciuridae > Marmota > Marmota monax. The sequence goes on along the minus strand of NW_026692843.1, from coordinate 5,719,712 downwards.
AACTTCCTGGAATGTAGATGGGCTTCTATCCTGGCTCAGCCACTCTGTAGCTTATTTGCTCAGAATTAATTTTTCTCTAATTCTCACCTTCTGGTGTGTTCAACAGGAGGAAGCCTGTCCTTACAACCTTGCAAAGCGGTTGTTGATCTAAGGGAAGTGGGGTGACGTTGGCACTCCCTGGCAGGGCAAGGGCATGCCACTTCCTCTAGCTCAGTGGACCAGGGGTGGAAGGAAGCTGGTGGAGGAAGACCCTCTGCTGGTGGTCCCAGGTCTACAGTGCCAGAGTGGGAATGCCCCTCAGGCACAGGGCTCCAGTGCTGGAGGAGGCTGCTGGTTTTGGAGAGGAAGTGCCCAGACACCCACCCTGTCACTGGAATTGGCCCATTCACAGCTGCCCCAAGCCATCGTCTCCATGTGATCTGGGCACTGTTGTCCTTGCACTTAGGAACGGCCAATCTGAACCTCTGGGCTCCTGGTTGGCACCCAGCTTGACAGGATGGCTGGGGTGTTCTAGTTATGGGGAGGGGCTGGAGAGAGGACCCTTGACAGAGACAACCTAGTCCCTGGAAGTTTCTCAGAGCTCAGGCCCAGGGTGCAGGGGTGTCCTGTCCTGTGGGCATGTACAGGAAGGAGGGACAGCCAGGTCAGATGGAGCCCCTTGCCCAGGTGTCTTGGTCGAATGGGGCTGGAGTCACAAACAAGGACTGTCCCGCTGGGGCGGTGAGGTTTTCAGAAACTGCTCTGAGGGACCCACCCCAGAAAAAGATTGAAATTCTAATTTCCTGCCAGGTTTCAGAGCTTCAGTTAATTTCCTTCTCTTACTAGTTGACACTGAATTCAGAGTCCACGGCATTCACGGACATTGTTGAGGATCCGGCCTCCGAGGTGATCGATGACCTAATGGGGAACTTCACAGCACATTTCTGATGAAGCAAAACCCATTTCTGGCCGAGCCAGATGGGGACTGGTGGGAGGAACGCACAGAAAAAATGCTGGGAAGTAGCCCTGGTAGAATTGCATTCTGCCTGTAATTGATCTTCTGCTTTGTCCAGGGAAAGGAAATTAACAGCCAGGATGTGTTTTTCCTAAGAAAGCCCATGGCTTCCCACTCGGCTGCCACGGCCTGCACCTCAGCGCCCAGCTCCTGCTCAGCCAGGGACATCAGGCCCACGTTTAGCGGAAGGTAAATACCTGGGTCCCTGCAGGGCCCTCAAGCAGACCCAGGAAGACAAACTCCCGGGTCCCCTCTCTCTTCCTCAGAGAAGCGGCTGCTCCAGAGACACCTACAGCACTGCACGCCACGAGGCGGAACAAGGGGAACCTCCCGGCCAGTGAGGACGGCAGAGCCATGGATCTGGGGCTTCTGAGTCTGCAGCCCTGACCTAACCCTTGGGCTGCCCACCAGGTGGAGTTTAAAAACACACAAGTATGCTGACCCTGCATGTCAGACTTCCTGGCAGATATGCTCTGACTGGCCACAGTGGAGGTGTGGAGGTGTGTGTGTGTGTGTGTGTGTGTGGTGTGTGTGCACACGCTTGTGCGAGTATGTATGAGTGTGTTTGCATGTGTTCATTCCACCTTCCCTGAGCACAAGCTCAGTGCACCTGCCGGCTCATCTGTGCCTTGATGAGCTGGGGCTCAGGGAGCAGGCAGGTTCACACTCACAGGTGGTCCTCTGGACAAGGATGTTGTCGACGGTCTCTACCCCGTCCCAGCAGGTTTACCAAAGGCTCTGATGAAACAGCTGCATTCTGAGAGCGATGTGAAGCTGTCCCCTCTCCCAAAGCCCTGGTGATTGCAGAGGGAGTCAAGGACAGTGGGACAGGCTGCCATCTGTGGGCCCGCAGTGCTCTTGGGGGTTAACAGCTTGGATCCCCTGTCGTGGCGGGGTCTTCTTGCTCCTTCAGCGGTCCAGAGGGGTGGTCATCAGCCTTGCCTTCAGGGGCAGAGGCGGGGAGCAGTGGCTCTGAGTCACAGCCTGCCTGGGGCTTTCTGCGCAGGTGCTTCCTCCCGGGGCAACACGGACAGAGCATCACCTCGCGCACAGTTGTTGGATGAAACGAGAGCTAGCATGGGGCAGTAGTGTCGCCTCCATGACAGTGGCTGGGGGTTGTCAGAAGAACCAGGGTCAGCCCAGGTGACCCTGCTCAGGCTCTTCCTGTTTCCATGTAGCCACAGGTAGCACAGAAGACCGAGGAGGCATGGCAGAGGAGGGAGTCGTGCTGCCTAGTGCCCAGGAAGAGGCCAACCAGGATCTCTGCATCCTCTTAGCCTCCCTGTCCAACTGGGGTGGTGGGAGAAGCCACAGAGCCCATGTGCTGACCTCCCTGCTAGGCAGTGGGCAGTGTCTGTGGGCTTCTAGGCTCTGACACCCAGCACTGCACCCAGGGGTGGGGCTGAGGCAGAGGTTGGGGGCTACTGGTGACAGCCACAATGGACTTTCTCATGAAGTGGACCTCTTTACTAAATCTTCCAAAAAAGTTTAGAACAAGGCGAGTCTCATCTGTCAAATGCAAAGCCTCTGTTGATCTGGAAGCATCTGTGGGTTTAGATGTGGTGGAGACACCACGGGACACTTTGGTCATGGAAGATGCCCCGCTGCAGAGTTGGGTCATCCCATGACCAGCAGAACACTCTGTAGTGACCGCTCTAACACTGGGCGTGCCCTCTGGATGCACCTGTCTGTCTCTCCTGTGGGATTCAGGCCATGCTTGCAATCCAATTTGCTAACAGCTTTGAGTTTCTGTTTCCTGGAGGTAGATAGAAAAGGAGACCTCAGAAAATACTTAAATTCATGGGAGGAATCCAAAGGAAGCTAAATGTGCAGGGAGAGGATACACAGGCACCTTCAGCACCACACTCCAGGCCACAGCCAGGGAGCTGGGACAGTTGTGCCCGGGAAACGTGTGTTCAGCAGAACTCGGCTCCACGGCCGTGGAATAGTTTTAAATGTCTTTTCCCTCATAACTAGATTATTCAGTACAATGTCATTTGCCGCCACTGACATTTTCTTTAAAGTCATAAAGGCCTGCATAGTAATAAAAGGACTTGGAATAAAATTAGGAATATCATGTATAAATTATCTTTAACCTTAGCTTCATTTGGACTGTGACTTTTTAGACCTGATCAATTTTCATGAAACTATCCACATAAAACTGTGAAAAAATATTTGATCCCTGGCTCTCGTAAAGGCAGTGGTAACAAGGCTGCTACTTTACCTCTACTTAATGGTGCTGTTGGTGTCAGTCTCTGTGGGCGACGCAGGAAAGCAGGGGATCATTTTGAAATTTAATGTAATTTCCCAGAGCATTGTTAGGGAAAGCATCTCTGTCGACATGCATATTTTATATAAGTGCTGTGTAGTCAAGGACATTCAGCAACTTACTAAATTTTCTGCTTAGTTGGAAAAGCACTCACTCAACACAACGGCAGTGCTTCCCCCGCTTTGTGAGGGTGAATTGGTCGGGCGCAGTGGTTGCAGTTTTCCTTCTTAGATTACTTGCATCAGGGGCTTCCCTGCAAACATGGGAGGGGGATCCCTGAAAGCCAGCAGTGAGGGTCTGGGAGCATCTGCAGGCAGCCTTCCGACCTGGCCCGGGGTGGAAGGTGCAGCTTGCACTGGTGGCCCAGATGAAGGGAAATAGAGAGTGCAGCAGGCCTTAGAAAGGGGTTGGGAGTCTCCACCGGGGACTTTCTGAGCCATATTTGTTCTTAGAGAACAGCGGGTTCTAATGTGCTTCCTCAACTCTGGCTGAGGATACCACCTTAGAACACCTCAGAGCAGGAAGGAGCCTCTGCCCAGCCCACAAAAAGAAGCGGGTTCAGGATTACTGTCTGATTCTCTGGAGGGCGAACTGGCCCTTCAGGACCCTCCCAGCACTCCAGATTCTTTCCCAAGCCCTTGCTCAGCTCACCCAGGCCAGGACTCTGCCTCATCCACAAGCTTCCCCCTGCACACAGAGGCGCTCATGGCAAGCCCAGGGCTGCAATCTGTATGGGATGATGGCACCAGCCCCCGCAGACCCCACCCCCATCCTCCCCAGGTAAGGCTGTGGCTGGAGCAAGGGAAGCCTGAGGTCAGTGGGTACAAAGTGAACGGAATGTTCGCCATTACTCCCCTCATAATCCGAACATTACATTTATAGACCTTTCTTCCAGACAGTTCCCAAAGGGCGTTTGCAAATTTAACAAACTGTGGCTGAGAAGTCCAGCAGCCTCTCAGGTGAACAATCGTAATTGCTGAACCATGCAACCTCCCAAGCCCCTGCACAAGAGCCTGAAGCCCAAGTTCAAAGCAGGGTCTCATGTCAGCCGGGAGGATTAGCACACGCTGTGCTCCCTCTGAAGGACCCGGCCATCGGGTGCAGCCTTGTTGCTGTGATCAATCAGACTCTTAGCTTGTTATGGAGCCGCCATTCTGATTACCTGTGACCTGAGAACAGAGAGCAGCCCATCCCCTGCTCTCAGCTTGGCACACGCCCACCCTGCCCGAGCAGGCGCTTTTCCCGTACTCACCACTCTCTCAGACACCCTCTCCAGCTTGGTTCAGGGTGTGTCTCCCCACTCCCCGGCAGAATGTCCCTGCTGTGGCTACAGGATGCTGCCTAACATGGCGCGTGATAGCTCACCCACCCAGTGGAACAAGTGCAGCCCTTCCCTGGCAAACCTGACTGCTTAGAAAGGCCACTACATGCTGGATGCCTGAGAGCCATGTGGCAGAAAGGAGTTGGGGAACAATTGGTGGAGCCTATGGGGACTCCTCCACCACCGCTGCCTGTCTTGGACTGTACATAACCCGTATTTCCCCAGAAATCCCACTGAAGCAGCTGGACTCCAGTAGAATTTTCCAGTGTTCCTTATTAGAGGACCCCAGTGAAGAAACCCTTAGAAGTCCAGGGGACACCCAGTGCCCTCATTCCAACCTACAGTGAGGGGATAGGCCTTAGTTTTCCCTGCTCTTGGTGACCTATGAACCCCCTGTGGACCTGATGCAGAGGTGCAGGTGTCAATCCCTGGGCTGAGGCCCTGGGGAAGTGAGCTGCAGTTTCCAGGCCTGGGTTCATCCAGTGCTGTGAGCCCTCCGTCTGGGTGCACCCTGCCTGATGGCCTGTCCCTGTGGAGTAGTTAGAAACAGGCCTCTGTCACCCTGATAGCTCTTCTCTAGCCAGACCTGCAGCCCAGAAGAGCATTGACCAGGAGCTAGGAGCTGGCTGGGCCTTGGGTCCTTTGAACTCTATGTTACATTAGGACATGGAGGACAGAAGGAATGTGTTCCCAAGAACATGGTGCAGGTGGTGGTGAGGGTGAAAGGCTGGCACAGGGTTCAGGGACTAGAGAGCAGGGGTTCAATGTGATCATAAAGGCAGGAGTCCTCATGTGGTGTTGGGTGGGCGGGCTCCACCCCATAGTCAGAAGCGCCACGCCCATGCCTGCTTCCAGCTATGGCTTCTCAGATGCCCTGAAGGGCGAGACACTCACTGAGGCAGGCCTGTCTCCCCAAAATGTGACTAGGTGATCTCTCCAGCTTAGTGAGCAGCAGCTGAGAGCTGGCCAGACACAGTTCCAGGGACTCAACCAGGGCCCTTGCTGCCAGCCCTTGCCTCAGACCAATTGGCTAAGGCTTGAGGCCTCCACCACCTCACTGGCAAGGAGAGAATACCATGGATCAGGTGCCACTGACCGTGGGGTTGAGGATAGCCACTGATTCCTGGTCCTGGTCCTCCGTACCCCACTTGGGTACACTGCATGACTCACAACCATTCTCCTTCTGCAGACACATCTGACCGTCACAGTCCAGTGGGGCCGGGACCATGCCCAGGCAGCCCTGCGGAGCCGTTCCCATTCCCTGCTCTTGCAGGAGGGGGATGGCTGGCTGGCGGGGAGGGGTGGGCTGCTCGCAGAGAGTGGTGACAGCCCTTCACCAGGCAGTTGGGGCTTGGAGTTGGCAGACAGAGAGGATGGAACACAACAGAAGTCTGTGGCTTGCTCCCAGGGGGCACTGGCTCTGACACCATAATGCAAGAGGCTGGAAGCAACCTGGGTGGTGGTATGCATTCTGGATTTGATTGTCCTTGAAATTGCTACATTCTGGGGAGGCGTTTCCCTAGATTTGGGCTGCTCTTGAAAAGGGGACCCCACAACTGCACATCTCTGTGATTAATAAAAGATGCAGGCCCCCCACATGAATCCCCCTGCCCTGCAGACCCCTCTGGCATGTCTGATGCAGGATGAAGCATTGGCCTGCAGAAGCGGCCTTTTCCCCAATGTCCAAGTTCATCCTCCTCTGCCTGCTTGAGTGTGCTCCTCCCCTAGTGCAGTTTGGGTCTCTCTGTGAGTCAGGAGAGCTGGCCAGGGAGCACAGTCCACCAAGGGGCCAGCAGCATCCTGTGGGGTCCATTCTTCAGAGTGAGATCAAGCCTAACGCCCCCCGTGGCCATTCCACCAACCCCCACCTTAAGTGGCCCATCGGCAGCCTTGCTCACACCTGTGAGTGATGTCCTGATCCGTGCATGCCCTCCCTTCTGTGGGTAGCCAGCCCTCAGAGGGCTGGTCCAGGGCTGGCCAGCTGTGTGGCAATCCTTGGGTTTTCTGCAGAGTCCTGAGCTGATAGATGCAGGGTTTTCATCATAGTTGATGATTCTTGGTCCCAGAGTGCCACAGATTGGGTAATGTATAAAAGAAAGAAGTTTATTTGGCTTGTGTCAGCAGCCTGGGCAGTGCAAGGGCATGATGCCGGCATCTGCTCTGTGCCTCTGCATCCCAATATGGTGGAAGTCAGCACAGGGCAAGAGGACAAGGACACACACTGCAGAGACCCTGCTTTTATGACAAAGCCATGTCCTCGAGAATAGCCTTAATCTGTTTGTGAGGCCGGCACCCTCCCGAGCACTGGTCAGACCTCACCTTGCAGCATGGCCATGCTGGGAATTAAGGTTCTAACACAGGAATTGGGGGGCACATGTACACCACAGCAGTGATCGGGGCTCTGGGAGCGGGGCCTGGGAGCCGGCTGCTGATGCTCCGTGACCTCTGAGGCCCATGTTCTTCCCTCTGACCTCAACCCCATCTTCTACATGGGAGCAGAAGGCACGGTCTGGACACAGATTCCCTCTAGGTGGTGACAGAAGAAGTGTGGGGGAATACAGATCACCCATGCTGCCAGCTGGGCCAGGGACTTTTGTCCTCCCTGCAAAAGCTTCTGTGGTTAATTTGATTGGAGGCCCACAGCTAGCTGCCCTCCCACCAACCCAGCCTTCACCACCCATTCCACCCCACTCTCCACATGTGGGTATCTGGACAGTATCATGGCTCCAAGGGCATCCTGGCTGCATGCAGGTGGGGTCATTGGCCAAGACCTGGGTTGGGGCAGTGGGAGGGTTTTCGTCAGGAAGCTGACCTTGAAGTTGATAGCTGACACTTACTTGGAAATGGGTGAGGATGGTGTGGATAGGGGTTGGGGCATGAGTTGGCAGATGTCTGAAGGAGAGAGGGAACTGAGCAGGCCTACGGAGCTGCAAGAGGCTGGGCCTGGCATGGTGAGACTCAGGACTGGCAAGGCCTGTGGGAACCATAGGGCCAGTATAGGGTTTGAGGGCATACTTTTGGCCTGTCATGGACATTGGACGTTTCAGGTCATGGACACTTCTCCAGTGTCTTTCCCAAGCTCCTTCCTTCCCTGCTCGGGCCCAGTGGCTGAGCATCCTCCACCAGGTCCTGCTCTTCCTTCCCCACTTAGCAGCTCATCTCCTCTCCACATCCTGTTAGTCTTAGAAATCATCAGGAGGAGCCATGGGGGAAAGCCCAAGTGGGCTGCCTACAGCGAGGGCCAGTGGAGTGCTGGCCTTCTACTTTCTTGCTGACTGTCCCAGGGGCTTGTGTCCTCTGACTCCCCATCCCCATCTAGAAAGCACCACCCATCCAGCAGTGAATGTTGTGAAGTTTGAGAGCTGCCTACAATTTTGTACTACATAAATTGGCAGTGACAAGTCTTGCTGCATATCAGAAATACCTGTGGCACTCACTTTTGAAATACGCAGACAGCCTGACCACATCCTCAACTCCTGAGACTTCATGCTGTTTTTTTAGATCACATTTACTTGATGTAGAAAATTTTCTCATTGTTGTGACCTGGCTATGCCTCTGGAATATAGGCAGGAGGGTCCAGTGGGAGCAAAGAGGTGGTGACGTGGATTTCCCCCTGGAGTCTCCGTTGCAAGTGCCAGTCATTGGCCAATGATTTTTCTGGGAGACATAGTGACATCATCAATAATGATGGTGTTATAGCAAAGAAATAAAAGCCATGTTAATTTCAAGGTCCATTAAAACTCTAGTTTTTTTAAGAAATCAATATTTCCTGGAACATAAATGGGAAAAAATTGGTAGTAGTCGAAATTCTATTTCAAGCTTTTAAGTGTATGACCAGCAAGGGATGAAAATATTGGTCAAAAAACCCCTGAGTTTTTAATAATCTCTCTCAGAAATGCTATGCACAAGTGTATGTTATTTAGATAATTGTCAAAGCATATTCATTCCATAGGCATTGGGTTTGAATGAGCATCCACTTTTGCTAAAGGAAATGTCTAATGTCCTGTTAGCAAATCAGGAGACGTCACCTCTCCCTGCACAATAGCCCTCTGGTGAGGAGCACGGGCCTCTACCCGGTGTTCCTGTTTGAGTTGCTGTTCTTCCTACTGTGGTCAGGAACTCCTTCTTGAACTGATAGGAAAGGCTACAATGGGCAAGAAGAAAACTGCCTGGCACCTGGAGGGTTTCTAGCTCCATAGCTGAGAGTCCTTGCCAAACCCTACCAGGTGTCTCAATGCCCTCTGTGGCTTGGTTGGTGGCTGAAGGTCATCCCTGGGCAACAGCAGGCAACCGAGCCTCCTAAGGCTAGGCCCATAGTTTTGTATTGTTTTTCTGGGCAGAGCAGGTGGCCATGGATGTGGTCAAGGATGGGGCCTCTTGTGCCTAGCCTTGGCCAGGTCAGCTGCCTCCAAAGAGCTGTTGGGCCACAGATTGGGTTGATTCCCTCCCTAAGGCCCCAGGGACCTCAGAAGCCACCAGTCAGGATACAGGTGCATCTTAGCACTGTTCCTTTGTGCCAGTCATGAGCCTCAGAGTGACTCAAAGCACCTCTTCATAAAGCAAAACTCACGCATCATCCTGATTTCCTTCCTTCTGGAATGGAAACAAGGCATACTTCCTTAAATGAATCTAAATCCCACTTAGGTGTTCATAACCTAAATGAGCTGTTCCTAAGGTGCCCACGAGTGGCTACATTGTGTCAATGGAAAGAAGAAGGAACAATGTCTAAAGGGAGGTGTTTCCCTCCATGGGTCGCCTTTGGCATGGGTTGGTTAGGCAGGACTCGCCAGCACCACCGCCTCTCCACAGATGATTCTTGGAGCTGCCCCCCTCCTCTGATAGGTACCCTCCCACCAGAACCTACCTGGCTTCCTCCCAACCATTCTACCACCTCCCAGACCAGATGGCTCTTTTGACCAGAGACCCAGCCCTGTGCAGTTTGCCTCTGGGAGACAGAACAAGCTGCAGGCTCATGTCCTACCAGACAAGGATGGGGGACATGGTGCCTTTCCTCTGTTTGGGCCAAGATTACTTGCTGTGGTGTGCAACGGGAGGTCCTCCAGGGACCTGATGGAGTCAGGCCGAGTTGGCCCATGTGCTCAGGCTATGGGAGACCTGGCTTCATGGGAATCTCTTGCTTTTCTTTGGAAAAATGCCCCCAGCTGAAGCAGGAATTCCTTCGGCAGCATGTTGCTAAGCCCTCGCTTTATTTTCTCTGAAAGAGATGCTGGTTCCAGGCCACCATCACTCCTGGCATGAGATGTGGGAGAAATGCACTGGCTCTCCTCTGAGTCATCCCTCCTTCTCTACCTGCGTCGATTTTGCTTTGCACTGCCACTGATCATCCCCATCGCCAAGTCCCAGTGCAGACGCCTGGTCACTGTGGTTCCACTGTTGCCTCTGTATCTGGCATCTGCATAGGTCAGAACACAGAACCTTGACTTCGCTGCCCACACGTCTCTTCAATAACAAGAACTTGATTTGGTTGTCTTTGATATTTTGCATATGTCACCATCAGTTCCAACAGCTGAGTGTCCAAGTCAAGCAGGCTCCACGAGCCCTGGTGCTGGAGAAGCAGGACACAGATTGCTGATGGATCCAAAGCTTCGCCCACTCCTGCACCACCAGTGAGAGCCAAGTTCTCCCGCTTTCTTATGTTTCCTTCAAGACTGGCCTTGGATGTTTGTGGGGAGGGAATCTTCAGCAAGCTTAGGTTTTGAAGAGCAGATGTTTTTGAACAATTCCCTCCAAATGGTGATCCTGAACTTTGATAATTAGGTGCAGATGATAAGATTCAACATAAGAGACTGGTATATTTTACTATCCTTGAATTTCAGGGCGTCCTAATCCCGAGTTTCTCTCTATGTGGATGGCTTCTGAAGTCAGTGGGGCACCCGAGGCAAAGGGGGAGAGACAAAAAGATAAAAAGAAAAGACCAGTTTTCAAAGCTGCTCTACATCCGTGTCTATGGGACACAAACCAAAGTTTAGAGAGAAAATAAGTGGTGTGTGTGGGCGCGGACAGGGCTCTCTTAATCTGGGAAACTGGTTTCAGGCCCATGAAACATTTCATCAAACACTAATGTGAAACCGATGTTCTCATCAATATTTATGAGTGGTTCTCGGACCAAATCCTCCCACGTGGTTGTGGGTTCCTCTCTTCCCTCCCTTCTCTTATCAGTGCCATCAAATAACAGGCAAGGGAAAACATTGGAGCCAAATAGTACCCTGTGGTTTAGAAGTGTTGTTTTTTTCTGTAAACATGCTTTCTATCTTCATTTTAGCTATTTATTTTTCACTTGAAAGATTTTTGTTCTCTTGACTAAATCCTGGGAGCACTTGCCAAGTACTTACCATCCATGCTGTTCTGTTCCTCTTCATGAGAAGAAGCGAAGAGCACAGGGGTCCCCATGCCTTCTGTAACATCATAACTGCCCTGTCAAGAGGTGGGCTCCGTTCCATAGATGGGAGATGAAGAAATGGAGGTCTGGAATGGTCAGCAACTCTCCTGCTACCTGGAGGAGCCAGATCTGGCCTTGGGTTGAAGGACCTCAGAGCCCCACCCTAACCCTAGGTTCCTGCTAGTGCACAGGAGGACGGGCAGTCTGCTGGCTCAGCCTGGTGGAGCACTTGGGACCTGCCCCTCCTTTTCTCTTCAGGAAGTGGAGTCTGAAAACCTCCAGAGATTGGTGGGAGCACCTCTCTCTCTACCCAATGAGAAAAGGGTCACTTGAGCATCTTCCCTGGAGATCCTGCATCCCAGAGGGCAGGGGAGGTTGAGTGTGGGAGATATCAAGCCTACATACCCCCTATTCCTCCAGAAGCTGTTGGGCCCTACACTCCCAAGGCTGCCCTCCCAGGGCCCGCTGTGGTGAGGCTGGCCCAGATCCCCTACACCTCAGGTGCCCCGGTGGAGGATTCCCTGCATCGTGAACAGGAGTCGGATGTCTGTTTCCTGAGTGGGAGCCCTGGGAAGTACTCCTTCCTTAGAAGTCCTTACCTTTCCTGTTTCACACCATCTCCATGATCTCAGAACTTTTGAACTTGATTTTATAAACCTAGGGTGGGAAAAAAAAAAAGCCCAGCCAAACCTGAGGCTCATTACTCATAGAAACTAATTTTTAAATACACAATTCTAGCATAAATTTACATATAAAGAAGGATCTTGGTTGGAAAAAAAATCCTGTTATCATAACATTGTGGTTGTCATACAAAACCACAGGAGGCACATATGCAAAAGTTATGGTTGCTCGGCAACCATAATTGCCCAGTTTAATGCCTAAGCAGATAGACTGATGGTTGGAATAAGTGTGGGGAAGATCCGAGTCTCCCACCACGGAGTGGGGAGGCGAGTGCTCAACCCTGCCAGACAGCACACACAAGCAGGATAATTATTAAAGAGATGAAAATATATTCTGAACTCTCCAACTCTGCACTGCACTCATCACAGCTATGTGTGCCCCCCACATGAACGCTCCCATCCTGCCCACCCTCGCAATGACACACTTGTGAGCTGGGAGACTCTGATGGCATCTTCACGCTGGCACTACTCAGTGCTTGGGATACAGGGCAGGGAAGGTCTCCAGGACAATGTGGCAAGTGTGAGGCAAAGGGACTGGACTCCATACTTGGTTGGGGAAACACGTCCTGGGGGGGAGACAGGACAACTAGCAGCTGACATCAGAGGGAGAAAGCAGGAAGCCCAGTGTCTATCCAAGAGTCCTCCCTCATGCTCTTCCTCTCCACGTCCTCCAGTGGATCTGTGTGGCCTTGGGGCTAAAATTGGAACACAGCTCAATACCTCGACCATCGGTTCCCGAGATGAGCCTCTATGAGAGAGGTGGCAAATGGACACTGTTCATGACGACGTTCTTCTCCATCAACTTGATAGTCACCCCCGGCCCTTGGGGATGCAGGAACTTCAGGGAAGATGCTCAAGTGACCCCTTTCTCATTGGGCATTGAAAGAGATGCTCCCACCAATCTTTGGGGGCCTCCAGACTCCATTCCCTGAAGAGAGGGAAGGGCAGGTCCCATGTTCTCCAGCAGGCTGAGCCACCCAGACCACGTATCCTGCTGTGCACTAGTAGGAACCTAGGATTAGGGTGGGGCTCTGAGGTCCTTCAACCCAAGACCAGATCTGGCTCTACCAGGTAGCAAGAGAGTCACTGATGCTCTTGGAACCTCAGTTTCCTCGTTTGCTCTTGAAAACCTCCTACTACAGATCTAGCATAGTATACAAAGAATAGGGAAACAGCGGAATACCAAGAAATCCTCCGCCTCAGGTTGTGCAGACCTGACACCCTGGCCACCTAATCAGTACGTCCAGGGCGAGGCTAATTGTCAATTCCATCCTTGGATTTCTGAAGGCTTCCCCAAAAGGAGTGCTACACAAGATGGATGGCTTCGTCCTGGAGAATGTCAATTAGCTGTTCTGCTGCTCCCTGTCTCTTGCATGGCTCCTACTTGTGACCGGGTGGGGTGGTCTGCGATTCTCGGGATGTTTTCCCTCACCTCCACTCTCGATGTGGACAGAGAGCAATTGTGGGCTTCAGCTCATCCTTATCAATGCAGTGGGATGAGAAGAAACAACGGGTTGGGCATTTGATGCTCCGGGGTGCACAGTGGCGCAGTGTCTTCCACAGGGTGAGGAGAAGGTGGAGGTCACATGAGGAGCTGCTCTCACCTTCTACCCTGCCTTACAAATAGTGCTGCCTGGCGGTCGTGGAGAGACCCGCGGAGTGTACATCTCAGGAAGGAACAAGGTGTCCCTGGAGCAAGATTTCCGTGTTCAGACAGCGGGAGCTTCTCCTTAAGGCTGAACTCACTGCAAAACCCAATCCAATCTCTGATTAGTCTCCCCATTCGCCATGAGGGCAGAACAGCTCAAAAGTGGCCATGTGGGAGGGGCATCCATATTCCAAAGGCCAAGGGATTTACTTCTCTCTCTCCCTCTCTTTTTTTTTTGGGGGGGGGGGGAACCAGGGATTGAACTCAGGAACACTCAACCACTGAGCATATCCCCAGCCCTATTTTGTATTGTATTAGAGACAGGGTCTCACTGTTGCTTAGCACCCCACTTTTGCTGAGGCTGGCTTTGAACTCTCAATCCTCCTGCCTCAGCCTCCTGAGCTGCTGGGATTATAGGCATGCACCACTGTGCCTGGCTGGATTTTCTTCTATCTTGATTTTACTAAAACTGCTCAAAAGTCTCTGGTATGAAATCGACCACATTGAACATTAGATGAATGTGTTTCTAGGTTCAAAACAGCATAAAATTTAAGAAAACAAAAGAAATAAATGAAAATCACCCTGTTGCATTTCTACTTTTTAGAGATAACCATTACAAATACTCTGACCCTTGCCTATGTAGGTTCTTAATATTACAAATTAAAATTTTGTTTTTCTTTTTCATTATACATTAAACCCTTTAGTAACAGTACAGGCCTGGTCTGTGTGTAGGCTTAATACATGTAATGTTCAAGGAATAATATTCAACATGAGTATAAAGTTTAAAAAGTGAGTGAAGGCACCCATTAGTTTTTATCAGTGATCTTCCCTCTTTACACAGAGATTTTCAGTGTGTCGACTTTTACAAAAGGCAGTAGTGACGGTACCCATCAGGCATGGTGCGTTGGAATGCTTCTCATGACGGCATGATAAGCATTATCTAAATAGTGTGTGCCTAGCTCACTGGACACATTGCTTCCCTCCTTTTATGTCAAGGAAACTTAGTATGCAGCCTGAGCTGAGGTCCACTTATCAGCAGTGCTACTCTGTCACCCAATGGAATGGTTACATTTATTATGAAAACATTGTTCAACTTTATCACAAGTTAAAATTCATGTACATTCCGCCCAGAGGGTGCAGGCAGAAAAGCATACTATTTCCCCTATCACAACTTTGTCACTGTGTAGGACTATTTTGATAACTGCACATCTTTGAGCATCGTCTCTGGCCCTGTGAATTTGAGTTTCTCAGTTTCCTTCTTGAAATGAGGTGGAATATAAATAGATACATCCACAGATTTGCAACACCTCAGCTACAATTTGATGAAGGTTGTCACAAAACCATGGGTCTAACATTCTCCTGCTTGCATGCATCTCTTTAGTGAGACACGTTCAAGGGCAGCAGAAAGTGTGAGTGAGTTAGTGATCCCAGAGTGGTGACTTCAGTTTTCAAATCTCAAATCACTTTTTCAGATCTGCACTGGTCCTGGAGAGATAAATGATCCCAAACAAGAGATTGCTCACCTTTACTCTGAATATGTCTATGCAGTGTGAACAATGCTGACTGCTTGAAATTCTCTAAGATCCCAAATAGGTTTCCCATGGTCTGCCCCTCCTGCCTCAGGCCATTGTCAGGCATTGGGGCTCGCTTTTCTTCCCCGACTCGTTTCTGACTTTCTTCTTCTGGTTGGCCTCCGAGGCTCGACTGCTCTGGTGCAGCCCCACCCTGCCCAAGGCTGCAGGAGTAGGTAGATATCAGCCACCCACTTGGGAGCAAGGTGACCTCCCTTTTGGCTGAAGATGGCTGCAGAGGTGCTCCTGTCTCTGTTCCTTCTGTATATCAGCCTCTGCACATTCCAACCTGCAGGACACTTACAGACAAGAAAGGAACTTCTGTGTTTTATAAGGGAAACACCGCAGCCTATTGATTCATTCATAAACATGCACTGGATGTGCAGCACGTGCAGACTACCTCCACAATCTATATGGATAAACAAAACAAAACAATTCGTGGGTGAGAGCTAGGGATCACAGCTATTTATTGAGGTTTTTTCCAGGAACCTGTCACAAATACCTATTTTTGCAGGAGTGAGTTTCCCTTTTTATTTTCACAGGCAATATTAGTGTCCATCAATGAAACAAAGCTGCCCATTCCTAAAATGATACTTTTTCCTTCCCTCTGCTCATGGATCTCCTCCTGACTGCCCAGGCTCCAAGGCCAGCTGCCTAGAGAAATAACATCCCATTTCCCTGTGGACCATATAAGTCATACTCGGGGAAGATGTGAGTCATTTAAATATGTCGTTGTCTTCCTGAGTCTTACGTTTTCATGTTGCTTTTGCAAAGTGCAAAAAGAGCCTGAAGGTAGGCATCAAGCGTACAGGTTGCATCAAATTCAAGTACGTCCAGCAGCTGTGGTTCAAAGCAAGGACTATCTAGGTTGGGAGAGAAAATAAAAGGAAACTTATGAGATAATGCTTGAGACAGATTGTCAATAGTATGTGGAAAGGCCACTTCACTTGATCAGCTGGGCCGTTTGGAGCAGAATTTTGATTAAACAAGACATTCCGGGCAGGGCTGGTGTGGACAGGCCGTCTGCACAACACATTGCTCAAAATGAATAAATGTGAGTCTCAGGGTCTGAGGCTGGGGATGAAGTAGAGCTGTCAAGGAAAGGCCAAGTGTGCTTCCTTCCTGTTAGACCAGCTCTCTGGTTTATCTGGACCAGTGCACCGGAAGTGATTGACAGCCGCAGATTCAAGGAGACAGACAGCCTTTCAGCAATGGCATGGCACAGGGCTCAGGAAACGGGTTGCAGAAGGAGCTGTCCTGCTTCCAGAGCCTCAGGCTGGTGGCTGAGGGTTTGATGATTTCCCTGGGCACCGAATGCTGGACATGCCATGGCTGTGGGGCTGGCCAAATTCCTCAGACCATTCCCATTTTCTGTCAACCCCCAAACACAGGAATTTAAGGAATTTCTCTAGGAGAAATGTTTGTAAATATAGGAGTCAGGAAAAAAAGTGGCTTTTGGCACAACCATGTGGAAACTTCTAGAAAGAAGATATTTTGGGCTCAGCACAGTGGCATCTGCCTTCAATCCCAGTGGCTTGGGAGGCTGAGATAGGAAGATTGCTAAGTTCAAAGCCAGCCTCAGCAACTTAGTGAGATCCTAAGCAATTTACTGAGACTCTGTCTCAAAAGAAAAAAGAAGAAAAAGAAAAAAAAAAAGAGCTGGAGATGTGGCTCAGTGATTAAAAGTCCCAGTTCTATTCCTGATACCCAGGGGGAAATATAATATTTTGGGGTCTGTGGTTGGGAAAGAACAGTTGATGAGGTTTCATTCTCCATCTGACCTACTGGACAAGAAGCAGTGGCCTCAGTATAGCACTGGGCTAGGGTCACCTGTGATGAGGACCATTTTAACCCCTGCCCTCACCTTGACCCCTGTACCTCTAGCTGATGCCCCCCCCCATGTTTCCCCTGCTCTTCATTGTCCTACTCAGGAAGAGGGATATTTCAAGGACCATATAAAGTGATATTTGAGAAATCCCAGCATTGGAGTTGGCATGGCCTGACCAGCCTGACAGCTAGGGCTTGGATGTGGGTGCTCTATGGCTTTCTACAGGGAAAAGCAGTGGTGTCCACAGGTGCAGGCTGCCATCTTGCTGGGGAGCCTCTGAGTGGCATCTAATCAATGGAGCAGGGTACCCACAGTGGACCTTACAGCCACATGCTATATACTGATGGCCAGTTTGGCTGAACTCCCTAAGGAGGCCATCAGTAATGGGTGGCTGTCAGGTGGGTATTGGGTGGGACGGTGCCTTTCCATGGTCCTCGTCCTGCTTTCTTCTCTCCATAATCCCATCAGGGCTGGCCTGTTCCTCTTTCCTCCCCTCCAGGCCCTGTTGAGTGGCAAGTGAGGAATGGGCTATTCCACTCGGAAGCACCAAGCCATCACTAACTTGACCCCTCCAGGAACCCCAGCCTTTGAACCAGAACCTTCTGGAGAATCATCCAAAGGGGGACAGGGCTGTGGGACCCCCTAGACGGTGCTGCTGGCGGAGGCTTCTGGATGCCTGCCACAAGACACCTTGGGTCTTGGCAAGGCCCTGAAGACGCTGGAACTGTGCGGACAGGGCAAGGTGGCCTGGTTCACTTCTGCCCACAGCGCTTGGCCTGAGTCTGATGGTCTCGTCTTTTGACCCTGGAACCTGGCTCTGTGTTTTGGAGCAGGCATTTGGTAAAAAATTGCTGGTGCCAGATTTTCTTGGAATGGTTTTCCAAAAAGCCAGGCACATGTTTGAATTGCAGCTAAAACTAACCGTGGCAGTGGAGGAGATTCTGTCCCTGGCTATGGGCACTTGGGCTGAGCTGTACCCTGTGAGCCTTTGTTGGTTGCAGTGGCCCCTGAGTCCCTTTACCAGTTCTCCCTGGGACCACGCGCCTTTGCCGACAGATGGGGACAGGGGCTGCTGGGCCCCAAGAGCAGCACTGGAAGCATCTTCTCCAGGTGTCACCCAGGGCTCACCCGACTGCAGTGCCCACAACACACAGGCCCCAAAGGGGTTGCTGGGAAAGAAGGCAAGAGGCACCCACTTCTGGGGCTGGGAAGGGAAATTAGGACAATTTATTATTTCCCTGTTGCACTGAGTAAATAGACTTCAAGATAAATTATTGGTGCCTGCAGCCTGCTTGATGCAAAACCCTAAGTGAAAGCAGACTTTAATGAACATATGCCGGCCTGCCCTCCCTCTCCACTTCGCGTCTGCTATTAACTTTCTATGCACTCGGGAACCTTTGGCTCTTGGCCTAAATAATAGGAGAATAATTAGAATAATTACTGGAGAAGGCCAGGTCAAATACCCAAGGATCTTCTCTTAACTGCTTGGTTATCTTTATTTTTTTAAGGAAGTCTTAAAACTAACCAAACACTAGTTTTTTACATCTAGAATTTTTATCTGATATAAAATGGAATCATTGCTTTGTATCATGAGCTCTCATTCAAAATAATCATAGCAATGAATGACTTGTGCCCATTTAAGTGGGGATGAACATTTCATGCTGATTGGGGTTTTTGTTTTGTTTTAATTTTAAAATTGTCTTCTTAGGCTTCCATGGGGTACACTGGAAGATGGAATTCAGATTAATAAAGCTTGCCCAAGGGACTCACAAGGACCCAGGAACCTTGGCCACTTTCTGTGTCCTTCACTGAGTTGTTCTTGAAGGGGTGAGGCAAGGAAAACTCAAATCTAGACCGAGGCCCCCAAACAGCCAATGTGCCACAGTTGGTGGCAGGGGGCTGCAGGAGAGTCTTGGGGTGGGAAGTCATTGCTGCAGACCAAGCCCCTCCCCTTGTGTCCAGAGTCAGCTCCATACGCTGCAGAGGAACACGAACACTCCCCCAAATACACATGCTCTTGAGATTTCATTGGGGTTCCCGAGTCCCTGCTAAGGCCACAGACATTCTGCTCCTGTTTCCCTTTGGGACCCGCTGCTGCTCCAGATGGGACCGGATCCCAGCAAACAGGCCTGGGCTCAAGTCCCGGCTTCAGACCTGTGGCGTCTAACATCCTGGGCATGGGTGTCACTAGACGGCTTGGCAACCCTGTTTCCCAGGGTTACAGGAATTGATGTATTTAGCAGAGTGCCTGGCACGGAATAAGGGACAAATCATGTTAGCACACTGTTCTGTTGCCATCTCGACATATCACAACTATTAAATGAGACAGAACAAGACAAAAAGTGGGAAAGGACATGCATCTCTGTGCCTTGCTGGGCTCCCCAGCCTCATGCTGGGCTGTCCTCGTGGCATACACCCAAGGCTCTGGTCTTGTAGTTTCCTCCCAGCCAAGTTTCAATGTTTGCATACAACCACCAATTGCAGGAGCAAGGGGAGGATGACTCTAAGTGGCTTTTTTCCTTTAAAACATAAACAGAGCGACCAACTGGAAACAGCCTTTGGAAGTCACACATCAGGCCTGTTGTGCCGGCCTCAAGCACCAGAGACTGGGAGCAGACAGAGCACAGAGGAGAACACGCCCAGTGCCACACCCCTGGGTGGCAGGTGTTCAGGAGGGAGCTTGCAGAAGCAGGGTGACCTCTCCGCAGACTACCTGTACCATGTGTCACCAAGGTCTGTTGGTGAGGGTCACCCTGGACCCAGGTGGCTCAGAAGCATTCCCAGGATGACAGATGATGCTGAGGCTTGAGAGACAGCTCTGCCTTTGCGGAGAGCTCCATCAGTGTTGGGGTGATTCTTGCCCACAGCTCCTGTTTGCTGTCCACGTTCCGGGTGGAAGGATGGCCCTGCTTTCCTGGGCACTCAGGGCAGGACTCTCAGGAGCAAGTGACGGTCAACAGGCGGATGCAGCACAGCCAGGCATCCACCCAGCACATCACTGCAGCCTTTAGTGTTCCTCCTCCTCATTTTTGGATAATTAATAATATGCATCAATAATGCCAAGCTTCAAACCCGACTCTCCCATGAACTTGACAGACTCCCACAGGCGCTCCACGAGTTTGCACCTACCAGGAGACACCAGGACCCTGGCAGAGTGCTTTGACCAGGATCAGCAGGAGACACCACATTAGCTGGGAGGGGCTGCAGGCTAGATGTGGGCTTGGTTCCTTCCATCTTGTCACATGGCTAGAGCCGGTGTGAGCAGTGAACAGGGCAGTCCCCACTGCTGTGGATGGCTGCACCCTCCTGCATAGTCAAAACACCAGTTAGTTTTCAACGTTAATAAAATGCTGGGCTCAGTCTGAAGTCATGTGCAGGAGTTTCCCCAAATTCCTCTCGCAGACCTGCTTACTCATGCGGATGGCACTCCACCTCTGGAGTCCTGGCATGCCAACCGCCCTGCCCCTCCCTGTGCGAGATCCTAAATGAGAACTTATTACCAACCTGTCACTCTCCTGTAATTATCCACAGCCAGGACGCTTTCAGTTGTTCCCATATCATTTGGAATGACATAGAGCAGGCACTACCCCTGTCTGCGTATCGCGCACAGCAAGCTTTGCAGAGACTCATCCATTTGCATTTCGAAAGAGGCAGAGGTCTGACAGAGATTTTTTTGAGCTATTATGAAGCACTTATTAGTAGAAATTGAACCAATCCAATCCGCCCCCCATCATTTCCTTCCTCATAATCATTATTTCTACAAATTCTCTGCACCTTCCAAAAATTCTAGGGCATGCTGTCTAAAAAGATCACTGCTACTGAAAGCATTATTCATTTGGGTTAATATAGCTCCAAATGCTAATGGTTCCTTCCTTAAGATTTTCTGGCGATCATGGAAGGAACAGCCAGAGGGAAAATGGCTCTATATGTTGGTAAAATATATACCTACATATGCACACATGTTTGCATGTATATGTTGCACATATATAAAATATAAGAAATGATGTAGGGGTGCACATACAAAACACAATTACATATGTGTATAAACGTGTGTATATGTACGTATAAATGTGTGTGAATGTGCTTATATCTGTTGTATATACATGTGTGTATACATACATCCTTTAAATAAGGACCCAGTGAGTGAGGAAAGTCCCACTGTTCATTACGTGTTCAAAAAGAAAATCATACACTAAAATGAGCTCAGTTTGGGAGCAGAGAAAATGCGGGGTTTGGAGTGTTCCCAGCTGCTCTGTATTCAAGCCCTGGCTTTCATAATCAGTCACTTTGGGGCTGTTTAAAAATACCTCAGTGTCAACCAGAGAATCTGATTCCCTCCTTGTTCTCAGCACAGGGGCAGCAGAGAGAGCCGCATTTTAGATTGTCCCCCTGTCCCTCATTGTCACCATGCTCTTTGCTTTGCTTTCCATGGGTTCACCTTCCTGCTTTCTGAAGGTTCCCGAGTTCCACCTCCTGGGTATAGGGGCACAGCTGTCTCCAAGTGAGCCCTGCTGGGTCAGGGCCAGGTCCCAGCTGCCCCCGGTGAACTTCTTTTGTCTTCCTAGGCCCCCAAGTGTCCTGAAGAGTTCTCACCTGACAAGGCTCCTTGTCTTCTTGAGGCCCAGGTAGCATTACAAGGTCTAGATGTTTTCACCTTCAAATGGATCTGGGCCAGGTCTGGGGTTGACAGCCCTCTCCCCACCCCTCCTCCCTGTGTGGGCTGGTCCCACCAACCTCACGGCACTGCCTCTTGGCTTGGCCTCCTTTACGGAGAGCCCTTGGTGAAGTCTCAGGCTGACTCTTCTGTCCTTCTGTCCCGTCACTAGAGGATGGCACACAGTGCAGGGGATGCTCTTCATGGCACTGGTCCCTGGCATTGTTTCTGCTGGCCCCCGCAGGGCAGAAATGGCTTGCCAGTGGAGTGAATGTGCCCGGTCCCCATCAGACAGGAGCCGGAGCAGGGACTCGTTAGGATATTCCTCACAATGCCCTGGGGAGCTTCCCATGGAACATAGAATTAAATTCGAGAATCATCATTATCATCCATTATTATTTATTGCATGCCCACCAGTGGCCCTGGCACGCTCTGGGTTTAATGTTTCAATAAGACCTTATTTGTGCAGTTCCCATCAGGGTCCGAAATTTCAGTCCTCATCCAAATCACCTTCTCTGTGATGCTCAAGTGATTTTTAGACTCGGATTAGACCTTTCCTGCCTCTCATTTTCCCTCTCTCTTTAGACTTCTCCTGAAGGTGCTCTGATTGTCTTTTTATTGTCTTACATAATGTTCAAAATGTTCTTTTCTCTCTTTCTCTTCCACTTTTCTCTTTGCCTTTTGTCCTCCCCGTTCCCTCGGCTGGCAGGCTGAATTCAGTCTCTGCCACTCCAGGTAAACCTGGTAGCTGAAAGTTTATCTCCATTTCTTCATTCCGCCTTTCTCTCCTGAACACGGGCTGGGTGGGCTTGCATTTCGCAGGGCCAGGGCTTCCCTATGGGCTCCGGAGCCTCTCAGGGCCGTAGAGCCCAGCTGGGAAAAGGCCCCAGAGGCGGGGGAAGGGGAGAGAGCTTTTGGAGAGCCAGGAGGGCCTTCTGCCTGCCTAGAGAAGGGCTCACCTGCGGGGCTCCAGCCTCCTGGTTCCCGGCACTGCTCTCGGATTCCACGTGCAAAATTTCAAGTCGAATTTAAGCAAATTAGGCTTAACGTGAACCAATAACCATTTCTGAGTTCATTAAAGAGTTCACAGACACTGTTTTATGAACGTTTATTGTCTGAGGGGATCCTGACTGCTTCTGTCTGAGCAGTCTGGAAACGCAAATGCCTTTAACAGTACAACCCAAATGCACGTATTTATTAGGGCTTAGTGGCAGATGAGTGCTGGGATGTGCTTTCAGACACAGTCTCTTCGCCACTTAAAAAAATATCCTGCCACTGGAAAAGGAGAGAGTGGAGCCACTGTACCAGACTTCAGCTTCTGTCTTTGCAAAACTTAGTCTAAATCAACCAAAGACAAGCGACTGCAAATTATGCTGAGCGGCAGCGAGGTAAGGTCGGCGCGGCCCCATTCCAAGGACCGTTTATCAAACACCACAGACTGACATCTGCTTTCTTCAGATCTGATAGATCACACGATATAAGCAAGAAGAACAGTGGCATCAAACAAACCCCCCCTCCACCACTTTTTGGGATGAAATGCAGTCGGGGAGCCCCTCTCTGCCCTCGCTCTGTAATCCCCCTAAACTACACCTGCCCTTGGGAGCGGTGCACTCGGCTTCAGAGAAAAAGAATTAGTGTTTCATTTTCCAAGCCTGTCACACCCCACCTTAATGAGCACTTAAAAGAGATGAATGTGCTGGGAATGAAAAGATTTATTTGAGATATTTAAATAATCTCTCTCAGCTATAACTAAGCGACACACTTGGCTCTCACAATGATATTTTTCTGTTATTTTTGATAATATCCAATAGAAGTTTGTTGCCTGTCTTGTCTTTGTGCAGAGCTGCCTGTGTGTTGGTGCTCGCAAGGCAAGTGATGGGAACAGTGCTGATTGAAAGCCTTCACCCCCCGCCCCCATGCCAATCAGGCCAATTAAGATATTCCATTACATTTCCCAATGTAAACAGCTAAACAAATATCTGATTAATTTAAAAAAAATTAATTGTACAACAGACCTTCCATACTTTACAGCACACTAAAAATCCTTGTGAGAGTTATGGAGCCGTCCGTTACAATCAGCCATGAAGTACATTACAAAGGTAATGTGGGTTTAAGAAGGAACTACTGCAGAATGTATATTTTCATTATCAAAAACGTTAAGCCATTTATCCTGAGGAGTCAGAATAATCATTAATGGCTGGGAATTTATGGTGCCAGATCTTAAACTAATGTGAATGATTCCAGGTGTTACTAATGGCTCTGGTGAAATGTGCCAGTATCCAAGACTTCTACTAAATCTGAGCTAATAGTCGGATGCTTAATCTGGACAGATGAGCAGCAATTCCACGGACACACTGATTGGATTCTGGAGGCTTAAATGGCACCCACTGTGAAGGTGCACGGTCAGAAAGCAATCCAGAGGGTGACTTAGAAGTCCTCTCCCTCCTGAGGCCCCAGGGCTGCAAAGGTTGCCTTCAACCTACTTGCAGATGATGCGATTTTTAGGTGCCTGCTTACTTTTTGTGACATATGCAATAACAAAGTTTAAAACTCTGCTGTCGGCTCTTAGCCTTTCTCTCCAACATTTTTGGAAAATCCTTTGATGTATCCCGACTGGACTGTCAGGAGCTGGCGTCTGTGGGAGGTTCTGAGCTCAGTGAATGTTCTCATGGAGCACACCCCAGGCTAGTGTGACACAGCTGTGTGAATGAGCTTTGTCCCAATGCCTGTGTGGCTTCCTGTCATTCCGGCCCCCGGCTGCCTCTGTCCACAGCCTGCTGGGGTTTCTGATGGGTGGTGTTGGCCGAATGGAATTGAGAAGATCCTCTTCTGATTCTGAGTCAGAATCATGGAAGGGACTGGATCCAGGTGGTGCCAGGCCCAGTCTGCATGTGCTGAAGACTGGTGAAGCTGGGCGCCTCTGTGCCCTCTGCCCCTCCTGCTCGTTAGCAGTGACCACTGGCACTGGGAGACCCACTCCCTTGAACACGGACATTCCTGACTGTTGTCAACATCCTTTGAAAGCACATAAAAATAAATTATCCATAGGTTTACCTGTCGGGAAGATAGATTCGGTGCATCCGACTGTTGCAGGCATTTCAAATGACAGGGGCGCCCATCATGTTCCCGTAATAGGGTCAAACAGCTGGACGGGGATTTAACTCTCAGCAAGGCCAGAAGGGCCGAGCACTTGTAGGGGAGGATGGATGGAGTGAGCGGAGGCAGCGGGACCTGTTTATTACAGCGTTTTTCTGCTTCACTGCAGACCTGTAATGATCGCCACCGAGCTGGATTGACGGTTGCCCTCTTGCGTGGAGCGCTGCGTGGGAAGTGGGCGAAGGCAGCCAGGTCTGCCTGTTGACCTACCGCTCTGCCCTGTCCAGAGTTCAATTTACTTCTCCTGACAAGTGGCGCCGAGCCGGCGTGGGATGCCTTTGGTCCATGTAGGTTAAATAAAAATTGGTTCAATGAATATTTCAAAACGCCTTGTCTGGATCAGATACTTTAATGACAGGACTTGCATTCCGTATGTGGAGCAAGCCCCCCCTCTGTGCCCTTCCTGGTGCCTGTGGACCTGCAGCTTCGAAGGAAAACAGGAAGATAAAATGGGCGAGTCGCGGGTGAGTGTGGGTTTTGACTAGCCAATTCCGTTTCTGTAACTCCAGATGGGACACGTGGCCCGGGAGCTGGGCTGCCTGTGAATGAGGAAGTCCAGGCACCAGGTCTGGCCTGGGCCATGGGATTCCTGGGTGGCTCAGGGCTGGCTTTTTCTCAAGCCCAAAGAGTGCTTTGGTGAAGTCACATTTTACTGTCTTGCTCCCGTGTGACCTCCACTGTGCCCTGAGGATATACTGAAGGCCCTGGACACTCAGCGGAGTTGGAGTTGGCACATTTGCCCCCTTCTGTCCACATGTCCACCTCTAGGGGTCCACAGAGTGATTTTATTTAGGCTGGTTCCCCCTAATATCCTGCTTGGTTCTGTTTTGTTCTGTTCCATGAAAACATAGTGGAGTCAGGAAGCCCCTGACCAGCGAGCTGCCGCCTGGAGCTTACAGACCTATGGGTGGGAGCCAAGGCCACAGGCAAGAGGGCATGGGGAGGAGGGGAGGGAGCAAGGTCCCCTCAGTGCTGTGCCTGTCACCAGCACCTTCTCTTCCTGGTGTGGACACCAGGACACTGCCACCTTGCCTAAGTTTCCTTCCTGGTGAGGAATCCCCCAGGGGCTGCAGAGAAGCTGCCAGGGGTGTCACCAAGTGAAAGAGCAGAACTGAGTGAGAGCCGCAGGACCTGCTCCGCAGAAGCCCAGGGGGGTCGGGATCAGGGTCTCACACAGCTCCATGGCACTCCTCTGGGTTTCTCTGCTCTCGGTAAAAGTGCCTCGGCGCTCCCTGGAGTGCAGGTCGAGGGGTCCCACACATTCGGAAGAAGCTGCCCGTCTCCACCAGCCCTCACACAGGCAGAGGCGCTGGGAGGCTGGGCGCTGGGAGGAGATCAAGGAACTAGAATTGGATTTTCAAGTAACATCACAGGAGCTCATTTCCAGTGCTGACTGTGAATGTTCTTTCCCCCTCTGCCATCATCTGCCACCGTGAAGACCCACAAACGGCAGCCGATTCCAATGGAATGCTGGTATCACCATCTGGAAGGCACCCAGATGCTCCTTCACTAGGGGAAGAGGATTCTAGGCTGGAGCTCTCCAGCACAGGCCCCAGAAGGTGCCAGGAACTTGTCTTGTTACCTCCAGGCTCTGTGCTGGGGGTCAGGCCCTTCCCAGTTGCTAATGCTAACTCCCTGGTGGCCAAAGGTGCTGGTTAGGGTGGAGATCTGGTCCCTGTGCAAGTGGAGGCCTCATGGTGGTTTTCCTTAGTTCCAAAGTCGACGGACTACATGGACACGTCCACCGTTCATGTTTTTTTGAAGTTGTCATACATTCTCCAACCAATATTTTGTACTGTTCATAAGTTGGAGTCTCTAAACCTTCACATATTCATGATGAAAGATTAATTGATTCAAATAGTCAGGAGAGCACCTGGAGATACTTACAGAAATTATGTGTGTCCCTGGCTCAGCACGGTCCCACAGCATGCAGGGGAAGCGCTCCTTAATGTGGGGTTCCACTGCAAGGGCAGAGCACCAAGGTTAGGACCACGTGACACAGTATGACTTACACACCCATGGTGTTCTGGTGCTGATGAAACAAAGACAAGCAAGAAATGGACAAGTCCTTCAAATGTACCACTCAGGAAGGTAAGGAAGGAGTGGAGGGCACCTGGGAGTCACAGTGTGCCCTACATAAGACAACCTGTAAGGACATGGGCACACAGAAGGTACCCTGGTGTAGGTACTTCTGGGATTGGAGACTGAGCAGGAGTAGAAGTGGGAGAAGAGAACAGTTTCATCAAAATAAATAAGAATGGGGTCTGGCATCGTGCCAGTTTGGAGAGAGTCAACTGGCTCAATTCTACCCACCCAAAGAAGGAAGCCAAGAGCAGTGAGTAAGTCACTGGAAAGTTGCTCCCTGACCCTCAGGGAGGAGAGGAGAGGTGAACTTGGCACTCCTGGTGTTGCAGGTGCCTCAGCACCACACAGATTGACATCTTGGGGACCAGTGACATCTGTCTGCTCACTGCAGCTGGGGATTTTGTGTGCTATTCAGCACCTTCATGCAGTCAGTCAAGCTTTCCAATGAACTGCAACCTAAGTACTTACCATTCATCCTTGCTCTTTAGTAGTTTAAAACTAAAGATGCCTGTTAAGAATTTTTAGACACTGGGAACAGTTGTGCAATGAGAGGGAGGCCCTTCACTCCTTGCCCCAGAGGCTTTCCAGGGGTAACCAGGTGACCAGTTTTTCTCATACTTTCCAAGTTTCTACGTGTGCACATCCACACGGGTGATATTATCCCAACATTAGCTCCATACTGACTGTGATCCACCATTTAATCTGGGCATCCCCGTGTGACTGCAGGAGGATTCTCCCCAGTGATCCTGGGGGCTGGGGAGAGACTGCTGTTCAATCTCATACCCAAGGTCCTGAAACTCAGAGGTTAAGCATCCTGTGTCCCTAAACGTGAGGCCCAGCCCCAGCATAATGCTTGGCTGAGTAGGAACTAGAGTGAGACCACGTCTAGGTGCTCCCAGGTAAGGTGGCAGCGGTTCAGCCACAGCGGCTGCACGCAGAGGCAGTGTGGGTCTGGTGAAGCCTCCTCCTCTCCGCCCCGTCCCTCTTCCCACACCACTGTTCTCTGTTTCTCAGTCTGGAAAAGATAATGCCTACATCTGCCATCTGGTGGTTGCGGTACCAGGGACAGGATGTCCTGCTAGGATGTCCTTATCAAGGGTGGATATTTCCCAGGCACTACAGCTCTTGCCTTCAGGAAATGCATGCTCTCAATGTGGTAGGACTGAAGAGAGAGGGTCGAGAATGGCAGGCACACACTTGAAGCTCTATAATGAGGGCTCCATGGGCCACCTCAGTGGTACCCAAACCCCTTCTTGTTCAATGGCACAAGTTAAACTGTTTTATGTGCAGACTCATTGATGTACCAGATGCACACACTCAGTGTTAATGCAGCATTCACATAGATACGCACACACATGCGTACGTATACTAATTATCATATACTATCCATTCTAGAACACATAAAACATAAATTACCATAAATGAAAAGCAAAAACACTAACTGAAAAAGCCCTTAATCCCCAAAGCCACCACATAAAAAAGTAGCATGAGATTATAATCAAAGCATGCAATAAATATCCATGAGTCCATGATGATATAAATAAATGCTGGAATAAAAAATAAATATGGCAGCCCAGACGAATCTGTATGGTGTTGCAATCCTAAGTGGCACATGCAGCTGGCCCACCTCCATGGAGCTGGAGCACAGCCCCTGCCCTGGCTGTGTGCTGTGCTCAGTGACTTCCAAAGACTGCCATGTGGGAGGGGAGCCAAGGCGGCTTGGTGGTGGAGGCCCGCGTGTGCCCCTCAGTGGGTGATGGAGGTCAGAGCCCACAGTGATGAGCCACGCTCACCCTTGCTCTCTTGGCAGACATGGCCAACGTGCTCTTTGCCTCTGAGGCTTTCCTCAGCCTTATCGTGTGGGAGACCGACCTGTATCTGTGGAGGGATGTTCTGCACACACCTGGCCAGCACCTCCTTGATACTGTCAAGGTCATCCCAAGCAGGAAGAGCTGAGAAACAGTCACACACAAGAGGAGCCTAAGGAGAGGTGACGACAAGAGTCACCTGGGTCCCAGGTGGAGTCCTGGGTGGAGGGAGGACAATGGGTAGAAGCAGGGAATTCTGAATGTGCTCTGCAGCTCTGGGTCACCTGCTGCAAGCAGGCACCATGCCACTGTGAGATGGCCCTGGGGAACACCCTACACTCTATGCTCAGTTTTTCTGAGACTCTAGAACTGTTCTAAAATAAAAGATTATTTTAAAAATGAGTAAAATTTTAAAAATCTACAAACAGAAGTAGCTTCTTCCCACCCTAGTGAAGTGTCTGTCACTTCCTGAGGTCTGTGAGGGAGGCCCAGGCCACTTCCCTATGCAGAGAAGATGAGCTTTCATTGGGGGACCTGCGGGATAGGGCTTAAACAGCCAGCCTTGGCTTCCTCATGCCGGAGATCCCTCCTGCCACCCTGCTGGGACACTCAATCTCTCAAGAAGAGTTCTGTCTCCAGCTAAAGCAGTATTCTTCAAGGTCTAAAGACTCAGACTCACAAGCATCACAAAGGAAAATGAAGTTAGTATTTTTTACAAAGAATCTGAGAGTTGGGGTACATATTGCATTCCTGTGGCTGTCTTGACCAAGCAGCACAGACAGGTGTCTTAAAACTGTGGAATTTTGTTCTTATAGCTCTGGAATCAAGGTGTCAACAGGTGGCTCCCTCTGAAGCCTGCAGGGGGCCCTTCCTGCCTGCTCCAGGTCTGCAGAAGGTCCTGGGCCCCCCCAGCAGCAGGGAGACATGCCGCTACTCTGCCTCCACCCTGGCCTTGCTCTCTCTGCTCCCATCCTTCCCATGGGTGCTCCTCTGCAGTCTCTCCCTCCTCCTGTGAGGGTCAGAAACTATTTCCCTTACTCCCAGCCCAGCTCTCGGCCAGCTCTGCTGCTCTGTCTCACAATGAGCATTCAAATCCACATTTTCATCCAGTGAGGCAGGCTGTGCCCACGCGGTCTGAAGTGGATGCTTTTGGGGTAAAGAGGAAATGCAGCCCCAGCTTGGCTGAAAGGAGCCAGTGGCCTGAGCCTGTCCTGGCTTCCCACTGTACTGCTGGGCCCCACTGTGGTGGAGTGGCTGTAGTGGACCTTCCAGGGTGTCCAACTCCCACTGTCTTCCTCATGTCACCAATGAAAACCCGCAGGGGCAAGTTCCGAGGAGCATCTAAAGGAGAGCAAGCCCCTGCTTCCCGCAAACTGAAGTGCCTGACTTGAGGTTTCCACGTACATCCACCAGAAGAGACCTAACCTAGATCTGGGAATCTTCACGTGCTGCGGTGTAGTCGGTCCTTGTGGCCTCCGTAGCCTCTTTTCTCCTGGTCAGGCGTGCTCTCCACATTCACATACTGTCCCATTGGACTCTGGGGTTAATGCCACAATGGGCGACCATGTGCAGAGTCAGTTTGAAAAAAATTCATGATAAACAAGGTCAGAATTCCTAGTTCAAAGGATATCCCAATTCCACAGCTTTGGGTATTGTCATAGAATATTCCAGAAGGGTTTGCCCAGTGTAAAACATCATGTGTCATGGGGAAGGGAGTCGCTTCACCATAGTCTAACCAGCCTCAGGCGCTGCCATTTCCTTCTGTCAAGTTAACAAAAACCACCCTGCCCAGCTCTTTTCTTGATTGAGCACTTTCACACTGGACTATAAACTTCACCAGGAGGGAAGATGTCTTTTTTGGCCCCTGTAAACAGTGATAGATAGAATAAATGGATGAATGTAGACTCTGGCTCCAAGCAGAGCAGAGCAAGTGTAGTGGACCCAGTGGGAACCAAGGGCCTAGACCCCTGGGGATGTCCAGACCAGGAGCTCAGGAGTGCCCATTGTTCTTCCTGGGAAGAGTGCTGTGAAGCAGCCACCCCGAGGTCACAGGATGGTTCTCCACTTACAGGCGGGAAGACTGAGTCCAGGTTATGGAGCTGCCCTCTGGGGAGTTGATCTGAATCAGACCAGTGTCTCCGTCATCCTGCACCTGCCTCTCTGGCTGCTCAAACTGACCCTCAACATGGGGAGCATGATGATCCACGGAGACGACCTGGGGTCAGCCAGGAAGCTCTGCCTCAGGTGTCCATAAGCCAGGGTCATCCACAAGGTGTGGCCTCTCCTGGAGCTTGCCCTCTACTGAGGGTCTGCAGGCGACTCCTGCTGAGCTCCAAAACAGCAGAGAGTTCCTTGGGTGAGAAGTGACCAGGAGGGGAGGTTTTCTCATTAACTGGCCTGAGGAGTTGTTGCCCACAGCGAAGCCTGGGTAATTGCCATTTTTAATAGGGTTGATTTAGCAGCAACAATTTTGCAATTTTCTCTTTTCCCTGGGGCTGTCACCTGGGCCCCCTCACACCTGGGAGAGAGAACAGGCTGGGGCTGCTGGGGCCCAGCCAGCTCTGGGGCAGGGTCAGGACTCCTTAGACCACCTGGGGGCTCATTAGCCAGCAGCGGAGGAACCCTAAGTGCTGAGAGGTGAAGCTGGAACAGGTTTCCCCCTTGAGATTCTGGGGTCCTAGTCCTCGAGTGGCACTGTGATTCCTGCCTGCCAGTCTCCACCAGCTACACCGCGGGCACCACCCAGCTCCACAGTGGGAGGGTGATGCTGGGCCTGGAGGCTCCAGGGAGCCCTCTCTGCAGGAGGTACCCAGCCTGTGATACCTGCATCTTCCGCATGCACTGGAGGGAGGATATGGTTGCTGTGGGCCAGCTGCTGGGAGGCACTGGCCATCTCACCACCTGAAATATCAAATATCTAGATACTAAAGTTACAGAAAGGGCTGCTCAGCCAGGCACATAGCACACTCCTACAATCCCAGAGGCTGAGGAGGCAGGGGCTCCTTGCTGCTCTGGCCTCCTGGTAGCTCCCAGTGAAGAAGCTGCTTCATTCCCCACCCAGCAGCCCCAGGGGCCTCTGCACAAACCCACCCAGGGTCTTTTTCCTAAAGAGTGATTAGTACGGACATCTGTCGAGGTGTTCTCCCCCTGCTCCTGGGCTTGTCTTTCATGTCACCAGAGCCCTGCTTGTGTTTCACAGATGTCACATCTTGCATGAAGGCACTCCGTGGGGTGTGGATGGGACTCTTCTTCAGCATGACATTGTCTTGACCTGTGGGCACTTGGCCCAGGGCCGCCTCACCGGTGCCCTCCTGTCCTCACACTGGTGTGCTGGTAGAGTAGGACCTTACAACAAGTGCTCTGGGTGGACAGGGATGTCTCCTGGCACGTCCTGGCAGGTTGGCTGTCTGTCTGTCCAGATGGCCATCTGCCCTCCTCCCAACATGAGAGTTCATCTGTTGCATTGCCTGGGAAGACAAAAGGTTGTTGGGGCCTGAGACCCTCTCAGTGTCACAGTCAGGGGTCTCTCCCCTTCCTGAGAATGGAAAAGAGCCTGTTTCTCTGATGAAATGCCACAAAGTTTTAGGGCGATGGTCCGTATGGCCAGAAGGTCCCTGTTCTCCCCTGGCTCTCACGCTGTGCAGAGTCCACCCACACCCCAGGGCCTTGGGGGAGGGTATAGCCACTGCTTTTGCCCATTTCACGACTACTTTCCCTTGGTCTTCAGAAGGACACGTTGACTTCAAACCTGAAACTGCTCTGCTGGCGGTGTGGGCCACTGCCTCTGTGGTGGACTGTGACGCTGTCCTATCAGCCGGTTCTTTCTGATGTCAGGAACAAGCAGTGGGAGCAGAGGCCAGCCTCCAGGGACTCTCACACTGAGCTCGCAGGGCAGGGGTTGTGTGTCCTGGAGGCTCGTGCCTGGTCTCTACCAGAGCTTGTCACCAACTGTCACGTTTCTTCCTTTTGGATATCAGTGTTCTGAAGCCTTGTCCCCTGGGCTCTGGAGTGCAGGACAGCAAAATTGTGCTCTGAGGTTTAACATCATGGTGCAGAGACCTCAGCAGACAGGAGTCCAGAGGTCTGGGGCAAAACCAGAGGTCCTGGGAGGCAGGACTTCTGGGTCCTGGAGCTGGGGAATGTGAGCGGCCCTCCTGGTGCCCACCACAAGCCTGTGGTCCTCTGTAAGGACTGTGTGGCCCACCTGTGGCTGAATCCAATTAGAAGGAGTCTGCCCAACTTGAAACAAGTGGGGAACCCAAGGAGCATTCTCTAGTGAGCCACAAATTTTATGCCCTGGCACTTTTGAATGTTGTCAGGCCAAGCACATACCCAAGCCCGAGCCAAATACACTAATGCCGAGAATTAGTTTAAAAGCACATGAGAGACTGGGAAAAAGAAAATGATTTTTAGGACTTAATATTTTAAAGACCCACTTCATACTCACGAGGTTGGTGGAAAATAAGCTGACATATCACCCTGGCAATGGCATGGATTACCTTTTCATCTCATAATTAAAATATTCCAGAGGTTCTAATTTATAGGACATTAGCTCCCTTTTAGCAAACCTTACACCATGTGCCCTTCCTTTGCCCAAGCTGAAAAAACCTTCTCCATGGAGACAGTCAATGTTTTTAATAAAAAGTTGATAATCCATTTTCTGTAGACTCTAATGTAACTCCGCTTAAACCTAATGATCGTATTCCTCGGTGCATGCCATGTGGGGCTGTTCCTTTCTTGGAGGTTGAGCCAGAGAAGTGAAGAAAACTTACAAAATACAGGGAAATGACATCACACTGGCCTGTCTGAACAAACACCTCGTAATCCATGTGTGTTGAAAGAGGATGCTGGTGTCCAGGTCCTAATTAAATGTGTCCTTGGGCCACGGAGCACACGAAACTGCTGCCTCAGGTTCTATTCAAGTTCACCCTACTGAAAAAGCTACAGTTTCTGTGTAAACCACGTGTATTTTTATCTTCTTCAATCAGTAAATGAGTAAATAAACAGTGGAACATTCATACCACAAAATACTACTCAGCAACAAACAAGGAAGAG
This sequence comes from Marmota monax, assembly GCF_021218885.2. Lineage (NCBI taxonomy): Eukaryota > Metazoa > Chordata > Mammalia > Rodentia > Sciuridae > Marmota > Marmota monax. The sequence goes on along the minus strand of NW_026692843.1, from coordinate 5,686,243 downwards.
ACCTTTGATACGCACAGCAACTTGGGTGTCGCACCAGAGAACTATGTGGGTGAAAACATCTCTCAGTCTCAGATGGCAATGTCGAATATGATCAAATTTATACAATACTCTGGAAATGATGGAATTATGTAAATGAAGAACAGATTAGGGTTGGCATGGGTGGGAGATGGGATGGGCTTATCAAAGGCAGTGGAAAGGATCCTTGTGTGATGAGGAGTGTCTTGACCTTGGCGTGAGTACTGGAAGCTGCCCGAGTGATGAGATCATAGGGAAGTAAACACGCACATGCGCAGGAAGTGCCGGGTGGGAAGCTGGGGAAACAGGAGGAAGAGCAGCGGACTGCTTCCCGGTCACTTTCCTGGTTGTGATGTTATAGTTTCACAAGATATTTTCATTGGGGAACCCTGAGTACAGGGTACATGGCATCTCTCTGTATCCTTCTTACAGTGAATCTTGAAATCAAAACAAGGTAATTAAAAGAAAACCAAGACCAGAACTGGCTGAAATGCACGCCCTTGATACCAGGTCCTTCCGGTGATTCACCATTCTCCTGGTGGTGTCCATGCACTGCTTTCCAATGCCGCCTGCCTCACTGGACAGAGTTCTGATCCGGTCACAGGCACTTCACAGCCTGTGGTGGTGCAGGCGGGGCTCCTGCCATCCCCAGGAGGGCAGGAGGGGGCCCTAGCCAGGGAGCCGAGCAGCCAGGGTTCTGGGAAGTCCGGCAGGGGGCCCTGGGTGGAGGATAGAGTAGGGGCTTCCTCCTGTCTGAACAGGGAATGGCTTGGGCTTCTGGCCTCCCCCTCTAGGAAGCCCTGGGGCGGTGTTGATAACATAGAGGGGTATGTCAGGGCAGAGGAGAGCCAGGCTCTGGGTTCCAGAGGAGCAGCCCCGCCCCGCGCCCAGGCGCCTGGGAGACCTTGGACATGTCCCTGACTGTCTGCACAGAGCCTTGTTTTCACGTTTGAAAGTGGGGATAAAAGTAAACTGTACTGGAGGGTATTTAATGAGATTCTGAGAGACCACACGTCAATGTCCTTAAAAGTCCTTGCAAACGTGGCTATTTTTATTTCCCAGAGGCCACTTAACCAGCCGAGGCGCAGCTGCCAAGGCGGTGGTGGAGGGCAAGGCTGGGTAAGCAAAGCCCTGCCCTGTCCAGTTGCCCTGCCTGGTGCTGGCCCGTGGGCAGAGCATTGTTTCCTGAGGGGGGGGGGGGGTGAGGAGCAGCACTGAGGGCAGGCCTCAGCCTCTGCTGGGGCTATTGGATGGGGTTCCTTCACCTGAGAGGATGTGTTGCAAGCGGGTGCAGAGGTATGGCTGGGTGCCCCGGGTGGGTGGAGATTGCTGGCTGGGGTTGGGGAGGAGGTTAGAGTACATGCTGGACTAGGGAGCCCTGAGGGGCAGATAGATGCTCAGGGTGCTGTGGGTCCACCTGGAACTGCCCAGATCATGCAGAGACAGGACAAGATGCCAGGCCTGGGCCCCTGGGTGAGCCCGGGTGTGCATGCTGCAGGGCTGCTGCCAGGTGACAAGGTGCCAGGACTGGGAACTGAGGCGAGGAACACTGTCTAGAGCCTGGCGGGAACCAGCCCTCAGCGTCCCAGCACCGCCCTGCGGCATGTCTGTGGCTAGGAAGACCTGGCCCTTTTGAAACCTCCTGTCCTCATTATTAGGATAAAGGGGTCACTAGCTGTCCATAAGGGTTCCACAGACCTTTCCATGGGCCATGGGGGTGAGCAGGGAGGAGCCCCAGTTCACACTTCAGAATCCCATGGGGTTTGTGTGTGTGTCAGATCATATGTGCGTGTGCACGCGTGGGGCTGCATGGGTACCCAAGGAGCAGGTGTGTGCCCACCTGTCCCTTGGAGGCCCTGGGGGATGGGTTTCAGGATGACAAACTCCACGATGCTCAAGCTCCTCATGTGAAAAGACTTAGTGTGTGCAAGGAACTTAGGCAATCCTCCCAAATACTTTAAATCATCTTTCGATTACTTGTAATACCTGATACAATGTAAACATTATGGAAATAGCTGCCTTACTGCATTGTTTAGAGAATAATAAAAATAAAAAAGTCTGTACAGGTATAGCATAGATATTTTTCTTCCTATTTTGGGTGAGTGGTAAGTTAAATCTGTGGCTGTAGAATTCACGGATGTGGATAATTTTATTTCACTGGATTAGCTTCCCTTCACATAACACTTTATTTGAACACAAGGGTTGCATGACCCATAAAAGTTTGGAAATAATCAGAATAAATAGATAACATTTGAGGGGAATTTTGGCTCTAATATCCTTTGGAGACATTTTTTAAACAAAAGGCATGAGTTGTAAGGGCCTAGTACTCTTTAAGCTACCAAGTCCTTTACAATTCTGAATGTCACACCAAAGGGAGTCCACTGGCCCACATCTCCCCTCTGCCCACTTCCCTCCTTGGAAAATCTGTGTTTTGTAATTCCCACCATGAGCTCCCTGCCTGGGACAGGTCAAATCAGAGAAGAAATTCTAAAAGATGTAGAATAAGGAAAATGAACGGTGAGTGCAATCTGTGGCTACATCTGTTTGCAAGGTTCAGAATTGTCTGGGAACTGCCACTGCTTGTTTTTAACTGTCCACCTGAAAGGAATTCTCTGTGATGACAAATGCGCACATGCCTGCTCCTGGGGCGGGTGGAGGAAGGCAGAATGTGCACAGGCCACTGCTGCCTCCACTTTCTTCTCATCTCCGCACTCGAGCTGCACTGTGCTCAGTGGCCACCGCGGAGACGCAGCTGGGTTTGGGTCAGCCGGGTGCATTTCTGCAGCACAGTAGCCCGCCGTGTCCTTGGGAGCTGGACCTGTGTTGAGAGCAGGCAGGAGGAAGCAGACCTGTGTTAACAACTCCCCAGGTAGAAGGGGGCCAGCCCATCCCATGAGAGGTATGGAAGACCTCGGTGATATCAGGGAGTGTTCCTAGGGGTCATAGAGATTTGCAGAGGAGCCCAAAGTTAGTCTTGGATTGGTCAGTAGCCATCGTTCATGTGAAGCCTTCTTTCTCACTGGGCCTGCCCAGGTGGGCACTCAATGAATGTCTGTATGTTGAATGAAAGGATGGATGTACAGATGTGTGCACACATCTGCCTGCTTGACCCTGGAAGTGGTCTGTGATTGGCTGAGACGTGCACAAAGTTGTTTGTCATTTATAAGCTGCAGTGACAGTCTAGTTTAATGACTGGATATGGAGCTTGGAGCAGGGGCACATTGCTACCTACCCACAGAAGTTAGGGCAGGCTACTTATGCTCTCTGGGACTCGGTTTCACCAACTCAAAATTCCCTCCTGGTATGATCACGAGAAGTACGTGAATTGCTTCCTATAAAGCACCCTGCCTGGCACCCAGGAGACACTTGACACCCATGTAGGGTCAGTAGTAATTCTAACACTGTATTTTTAGAAGGTCACCTTGCTTCTTGGATGAACGTCTTTCATGGTGCTCTTCAGGATCAGGGATTTCTGCCTGTTTTGGAAGCCTTTGAGCAACTAGTGTCTAAAAGTGAGTCTCCTGCAGCCTGGGCGCAGTGATTATCTAGTGGTTTGTACTAATTGGTCACAGCCATCCATCCGGGGTTGATTAGTGGGGAATCAGCTGAGTATTTTGTATTTCTTTGCTATAAGGCTTTTTGTAGGTAATTCCACTCATTATTAGAAAGGCAAATTTGGCCCTCCACCAAGAACCTCTGCCAAAGCCACCTTCCCATCAGGAGGCCAGGAGGCTGTACTTTGGTCTCCTGGGGACAACAGGAAGTCCCTTTGCGGGTCTCAGTAAAGGTGAAGACTTACTAACAGGAGCATGTGTGTCTGAGCATGTGTGAGAGACAGGTGATGAGAAATGGCTGATCTGTGATCTTCATAATAACCAGGCAGAACACAGTTTGGGTCTCTTATATTCTGGAAACCTCCTCGTTGGGGGTGTCTGAGGCTCCTTTTGGCGTAGAGGAAAGTCCTTGGGCCTGCCTAGTTCACAGGGATGCCACTCCCCCCAGGAAGCCAGGGAGCACTCACCTTAACACAGAACACACTTTCCTCCAGATGCCTGGCTCTGTGTCTTTAAGAAAATAATTGCTGGATTGAAATTTGAGACTGTTATCTTAATAACCAATTACTCAAATAACTTTGAAATTGGCTTAAATTGGCTCGTCATGCTACATTTACCTGAATCTTTTTATGGGAAAGTTAGGAACAAGAAAAAAAAAAAATTCTTGGCGGTCTGCTTTGTTTGGTATTGCACAAGGGCCTTGTTTGCAGTGAGCACAGATGCCCCGGCTCAGACCCCTGCCTCCTAGTTGGGACATGGCCAGGTCAAGGCTTCTGTGAGCTCTGCCTGCCCGAGCTCTGGTCCTGGTGCCCTGGGGAGCCCTTGCAGAACAAGGCACGGTGTTAACTGCATCAGAGAGTGAGAGCATGCTGCAGCTGCTCATCAAATACAATTTCATCCTCTTTGCAAAAGATTCAAATCTTGCTGAAATTTTTTGCTTTTGGAAAATTGGGGATGAGGTTATGTAGTTTCAATTTTCCTCTCTTCCAACAGTTATAAAAGCTTAAAGGTGAGAGTCACAATCTTTAAACTAAAGGAATTCACCGTTTATTAGTGGTTTGAACAGGAGAGGGCGAGGAGCTGGGAGCAGTGTACTTGGGTTTTATACATAGCTATAAACCTGGTAATAGAATATTACATCTTTTTCTCTAATATAGTCTTATATCCCCTCATTTTTCTCGTCATCTAAACTAAAGTAATGGGAGCTCTTTGTGCCTTCAGGACCATACTTTTTTATTTTTGTGCCGTTAAAGAACATTGCATTTGCAAACATTTTACTGATTTTTGCAAAGATCTAATTCACTGTATTTCAGAAACAAGCGTAGGGTGCTGAGGCACTGACTGTGATTCTGTGACCGGGAAAGGCAGCCTCAGGGGAGAAGCCAGGTGGACAGGGGCCTGCAGAGCAGCCCCAGGACCGCCTGCCTCAGGTGGATATTCCCCTCTTCTCTTGGTTTATCCACCCAGCGCTCCAGGGGGATTGCCTGTCCTAATCTGGCTCCGATTTGGTTTTGGAGTGTCCATTTATTGTACAGACTTCACTTGCTTAGCCTGGACCCCCACCAAGTGAAGCCAGGCAGCAGGCACAGGGATGTGTTTCTATTTTAAGACACTGGAGGCAACCTGGGGAAAGGACAGAGATGATTTCCAGGTTTGGTATTGATCCCCAACCATAATAAAACAAATGGCTCTTTCAAGACAAACCACCATTCTCAGGGAGCTGGCAGCCCAGAGGGGAGTGGAGGGCCAGGAGAGCACGGGCGCTGAGAGCTGGACTCTGGGTTGCTCCCTGACCAGGAGCCACTGGATATGGGGCGTCTGTGTCACGTGGGTGAATGGGCATCTTTGGATTTCATTCCCCACTGAGAGCTAGGAGACTCGTGCTGGGAGGCCAGGGGGGTGCTGGAGGGAAGGCAGGGACCCCAGAAATGAGCCCTTCTCTGTGGGATCCTTGGAAGGCACCTGGTTACTCTGCATCTAGGTTTACCCACAGAGCAAAGAAAGATCTTGCCTCCTGCTCCCTCTCATGTGTTTGGGAGGATGAATGAAAAAAAAAAATAGAAATGGACTTTGGAATTGTGAAGTGCTCTATATGAATATGAAATACTAGGGCCTTTATGGCGGACCAAGATCGTCAACTTCATAACTTACCTCAGCCTCCAGGAGGAAATCACCTTGTCATAAAAACATCTCGGAATGGCAATCCATTATGCTTCTATACTGGGAGAAAACACAGAGAGGTTTCCAAAAGAACAGGATTATAAAACCGTAAAAGAATCTAAGTTCAAAAGCCCTTGAAAACTGCTAGACTGAGCCTTAATAATTCAAACAACTCAGCCAAAGTTTTTCTTTCTCATGTAATAAAACATGTGTTCTGGACAAACCAGATAATGTGTCTTAAAAAGCTCAGGCGGGATCCTGAAAACATGGATCCTGAGTCCTTCCTACTCAGGACACCCCGCCGGGCTGCCAGGTGCTGGGGCTGATGGTCCAGAGCAGACTCCCTTGTCCTCCACGGCCTGGGGCCTGCCTGGTGTCCACTGCTCTCTTCCTCCCAGCTCTTCTCACTCCCCTTCCTCCTGTCTCTCTTCTCAAGCAGGCGATGTCTGGATTGTTCCTGAACCTCACCCTGCAGGGGCTTCCCCACACTCTCCGCAGCCTGTCCTTCCACTCAGAGCCTGGGTTCCTGCGGGGTGCCCTCCCTGCAGGGGTCAAGGACTGGGGTGGAGCAGAGCTCAGGGCAGGAAACAAAGGCATGGGGAAAGTATTGTTGGTCTTCTCCAGATCGTTCTAATGCTTTTGGCAATGCCATGGTGGTTTAAGATTCACAAGAGAACACATTGATTTTTTCCCCCTGAAAGCTTTTTAATATAAGAAACAGGTTTACATGGCTATCTGTGATCCAGAAGGAGAAACCTAAAACTGTGTGCCATGAAGGACACCATCAAGGGACTTAGGCAAATACCATTTTCAGTATAACAATGTTGCAATTTGTTCTGTTCATAGAGAGACCATGGTATTAGTACATGCTAATATTCATTAAAGTACCAACACTTTTATAGTTTTGCTTTGGATTCATCTAAGGAAAGTCAGTTAAGTGGAATCAAAACCTCTGACATCCTTACTGGGAATTCCGTGTGGCCATCAGAAAGTCTGTCTGGGAAGTGATCCTTTTCATATCAGGAGGATGTCACTCTGGGATGAGTAGTTTTGATAGTTGAGAAACAGAAATCACTATCCAGCTTCAGAGCTGGACCTGCTGATCCCTAATCAGCAGAGTGGCCTTAGAAATGCATGGGCCAACTCTGATCTCTGGACCCTGGAGTCCAGCGGGGTGTGGAGACTCAACTGACTTGATGGTGGCCCCAACCAGAGGAGACCAGAGGGCTGTGCAGGCACAGGGCCGCTGTAGGCCACATGTTCTCGCAGCCATGGGCCACAGGCTTGGAGGTGGTGACAGCACTTACAACACTGCAGTTTCAGAAGGAAAAGAGGAATCTTACTATTTTATCTGGGTCTGTTTCACAAAAGTGAGCTGTTAGGACCATTGGGGTTCAGCGGGCCTCTCCAAGCCATGCTGAGGTCTGCGCGGTGTCTGGAGCACTCACTGGGCACGCCTGTGTTCTCCCACAGCCCTCCTGTCACTTGTGGCGCTCACGTTGGCCACGTGTCCACTTGTGTTCTTCCACTGCCTGTCCTCGGCAATGCCTTGACGTGAATCAGTGGCTCGAGAGTTCCACCAAGGTCTAGAGCCGGTGCCATAACATCAGGTTTGTGAGACTGTGCAGCAGGCACATGCAGGAGGTAGCTGTCATCAAGGTACAGTGACTTACTGGGAAGTGGCTCAAGTTTCTCCAGACCACGTTCAGATTAAATAAGCCTAAGAACAAGGAGTGCAGTCTTGGCTGATTTCATCATTAAAGAGGACAAAGCCACTCACACCATTCAAGTTGGAGCACAAGGAGAGGATCCCAGCACATTTCTGCAAGAGTGCTAGTGTGACCAGCCACCAAGGGCATGGACAAATAAAGAGGACATGCCACCAGCATGTTTGTCATCAGACAGTATCCCCACCCTTTGCAGGGCCCTGTGGACTGAGTGGGGAAGCTGTGGAGCTCATAGGCTGCTGCTCTGCTTGACCAGGGACCGTAACCATGGAGAGGAGATGTAGGGCCATGGCCCTGTACAAGGGAGGTGCTCAGGGCTTCAGCAACTTAGACTACTTTTCATGCTATGAGAGAAGAGATTTTTAATTTGGTTCATACTTATTTTGTGAACTGTGATGCGGTTGAACAGCTCCTTTTGCAATGAGACATGTGATCACATTGCACCTGAGTCCAGGAGGCTGAGCCTCATGCCAGCGCAGACCCTACCCCATTCCCAGAGATTATGATGGAGGGAGGGGCCACTGGACCCCCTGACTAAGGTCAGGTGCATGGTCAGGGCACGGGCACCCATCATCCTTGGCATGAGCCCCAGCATGTGGGAATACTCTGAAGGACAACTTCTGGATGTGGCTGAGATTTCAATAACTGTGCTGACCTTGAATATGCCAAAGAGACTTGGGGTTGGGGGGCTGACTCCAGAGTCAGGCCTCAGCAGAATGCTTGGTTCCTTGGACTACATGAGCCCAGCATTTTAGGTTGGAACATGAGTTGTAATGGACATGCTTAAGTGGCACAATTTTTTAAGCAATCTGGGTCCCAAACACATGAATCACACCAGAGTTAACCTTTTCTCATTCTTGATGCTGTTTTCACTCTTTGAAGGAATGGATTACATAGCACTGGGGTCCTCCAAGCCTGCCTCCGAATGCTGAAACAAAGCACACCAAATTTATGTCAGAGCTGCATGTGCCCGAATGATGGGCTGAGGGACCACCATGATACCTGCTAAGTAGAAAGTATTTCTCCTCCCACCTGCTCAACCCTGCTGAGCACCAGGGCCCTGTGAGCAATCTCCCAGCCCACAGATATTCTGAGTCCACATTCACAAAAAAAAAAAATGCCCAAACCAAAAAAGCCTGATAATCCCAACAATATATGGATTGTTGTACATGTAGGATTTTCTAACTTGGTGGTTCAAAAATAAAGGAAATTCCAGGTTTGAGCTCTCCACACTGAGCCGCCTGGAAGTGTCTTTTAGGAGATTAGGAACAACAACATTACTCTCACTGATCCAAAACAATTATTTTAACTGCTAATTCCAATAGCATGGTGTTCAATGAGCACGTTGGAGCGGTGCTTTCTGGATGGAGAACATGGAGAAGCGGGCTGCCGCCGACGCCTCCTGCAATCGCAGTTAAATCTCAGTGAGTAATGGCGGGCTGTCTGGAGACGCAGAGCTTCTTGAAGCAGGAGAGATGCAGGGCAAAGGAAATTCTAATAATAATCTCAAATAAAGTAATAAATTATCCCACCAGCACTAGGAGTGAGGAGGGGGTGGTGGAGGAGGAATGTCTTTTCTAGGGCTTTGTCAGGGTAGGAAAAAGCACAGAGGGGCCATGGGCAGACATGGAGGAAGGGGATCTCTTTGGGGAGAAGGATGGAGACTCCTTGCATCAGCTTGTCTGATGCTGGTTTCCAAGAGGGAGCTTTCTCGCCCCTCTGCTGGGGACCGGCAGGGCCACAATGCCCCAGGGTCCCCAGCTCCAGGCCCCAGGCAGGGAGCAGGACAAGCAGGACCTCAGATCCTGGAGAGTAGAGCTCCAGGGTGTGACTCCTGCCTGAGGCCTTCCCCAGAGCCCTGGAGCCACTTTGTGGGTGCAGGCTGGGGTGGCCCCTTGCCCTGCATGCAGGTAACTCCATTTTTTTCTAGATGATGCTTCTCATCACCCCAAGCTAAACAGTGTTTAAAAAAATTATTCAGTGAACGGTGAACAGGCAGTAGGTAAGACTTCATTGATGATCATCACAATGGGAATGGGGACCCCAGCAATGGGACCTTGCATGGGGGAGAGAGATGGACTCAACCATGGGAAGCGTAGCCAAGAAGCAGGATGGGGGAAGCAGGTGGGAGGTTGCTAAGGAAGTGACAGGGCCGGGGAGTCTGGCTGGTCTGGCCCGAACAGGAGGGCCTGGGTGTTCAGCATCTCCCAGAGGGGTGGGGAGGAAGGTGAGGGTGGGCATTCTTGCTAAACTCTTGTGAGTTGGATTTTACCAGGAAATGCACAGGTGGGCCTAGCAGAAGTTTCAGGAACCTGGCTAAAGTGTAGCCAAGCAAAGAATCTGTCCTCGAAGGCCTGAAGCAAAGCAGCCTGATGGTGCTGCCCACCTCAGCCCTCAGCACAGGGCAGATACATGGGGCTGGGGCAAGGGTCTGGAGGCCATGGAAGATGCCCAAGGCAGAAGGGGACTGAGTGAGGTGTCAAAATGCAGAGTCCAGATTAACAGGAAGGGAGGAATGACCACTAATTAATCAAACCAGCAGAAATAAAGGAAAAAATGAAGAAACAGCCATGTTTAAAAGATGCAAGTGATAAATACAGGTAAATCATGGTTCATCGCGTGCCAAGGAAAATAATTCTCCCATGGCACAGAAGAAAACCCTCTTTTCCAGAGAATGGAACCTCTTTTTCTAGGTCTTTCTCTTTGGCAAGCTGGTGGTAATCTCAGGCTTTGGTGCCTTTTTTTCTGGCCCACAGAGGTCTTAGCACATGTGGGGACCATGTACCTTCTCCCCATGGCATTGGTCACACAGAGAGCCCCTGCCTGTGGCACTTGGACCCCTGAGCTCCTGGGTTCTAGAGACGCCTGTCTTGGTGTGGCTACCTGGTTGGTGAGGAAGCCGACTGGACGACCCAGTGGGCAGACCTGCGAAGCTTTCCCAGAATTGGCACAACATGGTCAGGCAAAGAGAAGCACAAACTCTCGAATTCATGATGACCAGTCGGGCTCTGCTGGCCACCACTGCCCGCTGATCAGCAGGGAAGACGCAGCTGGGAGCTGGTCTGCTCTCAACCTCGTTTTGGCCCAGCCTCAGCTGGTTCTCGGTTCTCTTGAAGAGAGAAAGCGCAGACCGCCCGGGCAGCCCTCCCCAGCTCCTCTGCCTCTACTGTGGGGGGGCGTGTGGGGAAGATTCTGGGTCGCAGTTGCTGTGGCTGGTAGGGGCACGTGCGTCTCCAACTGTGACCCTACTCCCTTCCCTGCCAGACCGGTGAGTTGGTGTCTTTGGGTCCCACTGATGTGGGAAACAAGACTGGGATGGCATGTCACTGGAAGCTGCGTCCCAGGGTCCCAAACAGAGCAGAAAACAAAAGCCCCTGCTCAAGGCCCCTGAATGAACCCTCTCAGTGATTGAGACAAAGATCTGCCCAATGCACCCTCTGCCTTGTTCCTCTGCCTTGTCACCTCCAGAACTGGAGCAGGGAAAGCATGTCCCTCCTCTCCATCTGGGCTGAGCCTCTCCTGCCACACAGATGGTCTGGCTATCGTGGCAGGGGATGCTGCCCTCACCCAGCACGAGTGGGTGAGACTGTTTGGCCACAGCAGGTGACGCGTCTGGCCAGTGCCCTGTCCCTGTTGTTGCTCTGCTGGCAGAGCTCGGCCTGGACACCTCAGCTTTTCATGGTGTGTGCCCAGGCCTGGGAATGACCTGGCTTGAACTTTGCCCCCTGCCTCATCGCCCCCTTTCTGCTTGTGCAACTGTGGCTTAAGAGCGGCTGCTGCTGTGCCCTGAAGCTCCAGCTCGTGTCACAGCCCAGCAGAGTAGGGTGGAAACCCCATGAGGGCCAAGGGGGGTCATCTGCCTCCTTCCCACTGCCCCTGATTCCTCAGCCTCAAGTTCCCTGGAGGAAGTCCCCTAAGGCTGACAGTTCAAGTCTTAAAGAGACATCTGCACCCCTGGGTTCAGAGCAGCCAAGGCATGGAAACCCCCCAGCGTCCATCCACAAATAATGCATGAAGAAAATGTAGTGCATCTCCAGAGTGGATGCTCCTCAGCCTTTAAAAGAAAGAGGTCCTACCATCTGTGACAACACGGATGGGCCTAGAGGATTTCAGGTGGGAGAGATCAGACACAGAAGGACTAATACGTCATGACCCACTTTTGTGATGAATCTAGAGAAGCTGAATCAAACATCTAGAGTCAAAGTAGACTTGCAGTTACATGAGCTGGGGGAGGAGAGATGGGGAGAAACATGGAGGGCCGCTGTGTGGGGAGGTAGCCAGGGTCAGCCATGTGTGCTTCAATCCACCACGAGGGTCATAGGTAGACCTATGGTTGAGAGCGCTTACCACCAGGAAAAAAAAATACTGAAAATTTACAAAATAAAACTAAAGGGGGCAGAAAGAGATGTCCTCTCATGGTCATGGAGAGGTTGGGGCCGTGATCCTGGTGCCAGCTTCATGCGTGTATCCTTATTTACAGGCTCCTCACGTTGGGTCGTTAGACACCGACAGCTTTCTGTATGTCAATCCTACTTCAAAAAAGTGCTTTTAAAAGAGAAATAAAATGAAGTCAAGGTGTCAGTGGCAGAAATACCACAGCAGAGAGCTCAACTGGTCTTCCGGCTTGCAGACACTGAGCAGAGCAGCCTCAAGAGCAAGGCCAGGCCTGCCAATTCACAGGGATGCAGGATGCAATCCATTAAGAAATTCAAATGGGTGATGGTCTTGGGGGGAATGAGTACCAGCTCTATGTTAATTTCTAAGCAATGATTTTGTTACTGATTTAAAGAAAAAAGAAGAGAAAACAAGGAGAGGTTTTGCAAGGGAGAAGGTCAAGTTCTCTCCCTGTTGATCCAAGTGGTGGCTAATAATTAGGGGACTGGCACACAGTAGATGTAAAGCAGTGCCCGACAGCTACCATCTTTGCTCTCAGCCTTGGCTTCGGTCCTGCCTCCCATAGGTACGTGGCTTCTACTCTGACCCTCAGGAGGACACTCCAATGCTGCAAGAGGAGTAATTGGCTCTTCACTGTCCTGCTAGCATCGTGGTCATTAGTGTTAAGTGACCCAACTGGTATAAATAGTCCTGATGCCTGTGCCCTCAGCTCTAGCAACCTTCCGGCTGGACTGCAAGGATTGCAATTCTTTGTCTCTCCAAACAGGCAGCGATGTTCGCTTTAAAATCCACAACCTCAAGGCACCTGTGTTTAATTTTCATTGGGAGCGCCGTTTTCATTTCTAAGCTGCAAAACTTCCGTGCTCCTGGCCCCTACTATGTCAAAAATGCACAGTGGCAGATTGGCATATTGAGCTATTAATAATTTGCTCTATGTGTTACAGATGTTGCCTAAATGAACGGTGTTCTATCACTGTTTCTTGACATTGGGGCCCTTGGGGTGGCAGGCTAAGACCCAGATCTGTCTACAACCTGCCCGTTCTGGAAAGAAAGGGAGAAAAAAAGTGGCCCCTTGGAGCAGAATCACATTCCAGCCTGCAGAGCCAATTTTTCAGATGTTCACTCTTTCCTGTTCCTTGTTCCTCCACTCAGACCTCATCTGGCCACAATGAAAAATGATGTGATGCGATTTTTTATTCTGCGTTTGACACTCCTGTGCAAGGCAATGTGGTTCATTGATTCCAAACTCCAGAAAGGTCAAGAAATGAGGAACTAAGTTTTTGGAAGAAGCCCAGGAAAAACTTTCCACTTGGACCACATAAGACCCAGGGAAACAGCCCTGCTAATTGTTACTCCCTCTGTCACAGCGAGGCCGCGGCGGCACCAGAGCAGGTTTGTGAGCATGCACTTCTATATTACAGCACAGTTGAACCACCAGGTGAAAGGTGCATTAAGTGCCCAGCTGAAAATGGACAGGAGACTTAAAATTTGACAGCAAACAGCTGTAGGATTTCTTCAACTTAATTCAAATAATGAAATCAATAGGTTATGCTACAGTTTCAAGTTTCCCCAAACAAATTTATGTGAAAAATGATATTAATTTATCTGAGATTACTTTGGCCAAGAAATAGATTTTTCTCTGTCACTTCTGAAGGGTAGGGGGAAAAAATGTGAAATATTACAAAAAATGTAGCTTGGATACTTTAGGGATCTAATAAACAAAATGTGCCTTTTCAGTTTGGATTAATCACAATCGCCTTGTTTACCCATTCTGTGGCTGCGAAGATTTTTGAAATGGTAATAAATGAGGTCTCCTTTTCATCCCCCCACCCCCAGTTCGGGGACGGGCCCTTTCCAAACGTAATACATGTGTCGGCAGCCTGCCCGAGTTTTTCTTTTTTCATATACAGTTTTTAAAAATGCCACACAGCAGTGAGCCCCCCATTGAATATTCCAGCGTGAGTTAAACCTGAGGGTTAGTGATCCAAGTTTAAGCCAAATGGTGCCAGATAAAATTCCAATTTAGACACGGTTCCAATTCACACTGCTTTCAGCCTGTAACCTCCCCTGAGCAGTACAGCCAAAAGATTTAATAGTGTCACCAGCAGGGCACGCATAAATAGCAACTTTTATTGGTCACTATTTTGGAAATGTCAGGAGGGCTACAATGTGGTTCTGGTTTGCATTCAGCATTCACTTTTGAACACCTAGCTGAATCTTGAAAAACAGTTTTTCACTGTGACATATGATAATTCCCTGTGCAAACGCATTTTCACCCCTGAGACTTCTGACGTGGCAACATACTTCCCTGTAGTGGCAACTAGTCCGCACCTGTCCTGGTAGCTGAGGGACCCACGAGGTCTGGGGCTCAGAGGCCTGTGCTCTGGGTAGAGAGATGAGGCTTGTGCCTGCCGAGTTAGGCTGGCCCATGTATGGATGCTATATGGCAATGGGTGCAAGCAGACCAGGGAAGAGCCATGTGGGGCCAGAAACTCCGTTTGGAGGTAGGAAGGGCAGCTGGTGTAAGGAGGGTCAGTGTGGGCCAGCACTGGGCGGGGGTGGGTGTTGTGCTCGATGCTGCATTCAGAGCTCAGAGTGTGTTTGGCAGGAAGCTGTGTGCCCTGTGCTGTGCCTGCATGCCACTTGCAGGAGGAAGATAGTGCCTTAGTTCGGCACCTTGACCCTGGACATGCTCAGCTCACTTGCAGACTGTTTGCAGAAGTGCCGTAAGTCTGTCCCATGTTCTATGAAAAAGCAAGCTCTCCTCTGGGACAAGCCGGGAACAGAAGTCCTGGTGCAGTGCTCACGTAGCATTGCTCACGCTTCCTGGAAGGGGCCTCAGAGCACAGTGGCTCTGGGTGTGGAGAAAATGGGGGACTTGGGGGTTCTGTTGTGTGGGGGTGTTCCACCCATCTGGGCCCCAGCTCTTTACTCCATGCAAATGATCTCAGTACAAGGTCAATGCAGATTTTTTGTCCCCACTGTTGCTCCTTGGTGACCCACTCACTGACATTCATGTGGACATGCTCCTGAGCCTGTGGCTGTGAGCACTTGTGAGCAGACATGACAGTGCTACATGAGCCACCATGTGCTCCTCCAGCCTGGCTTGTCTCTGGGGTCTGAGGCTGACCTCTCCCCTTGGCCTGCTGTGAATGGCCAGTCCACAGCTAGCTGACATCAGGGTAGCTGGGACATTCTTGGGAGGCTGCAGGGAGGAACATCCCTTCCCCTTCAATGCCTGGGCTGAAACAATCCCCCAAAACCACCTCAAACATAAAACCAACCGAGAAGGAAAGCTCGTCATGTTTAAGGAAACTTGAGAACTTTTTCCTATTGCAGAGCCAGCCCAATGCCTCCTCTTTTTCATTTATTGGTGACTATAACAAATGTTTTAAACTAAATTTAGAACAGCTGGCTTTCCAGAAACTACAGGAACATAAAGAAAATGCTTCGTTCGGTGCCATACCCAAATAAACAGGGGTTTAAACCTGGATCTCTAAGGAAGGCTGGCCTCTGGTGGCTTGGTGACTGAACAGCTGGCCTGCATTCAAGGTGATGGTGCAAACCTTGCCAGACCAAAACACCTCCTGAGCATGTCACAATGCATGCAGTCCAGCTACTAGAGGGAGCTGAGAACTGGACGGGCTTCCCAGGGCCTGCGGGTGGACCGAGGGATGAAGAAGCCACCTGAGGGAGGTCTGGGTCACACATCGAGGCCCTCAGGGGACTTAGATTTTTCTTTTCTAGGAATGAAAAAAGAGAGAAAGAAAACAAAACCCTCCACTTCCTGCAACTACGAGCTTTGGTCGTGAAGTTCAGTGTTGGCTACAAGTTCTTTGTCAGTTTTCCTGCCGTGCAACACTTTCTTTCTTCTCCCTCATGTGAAACTGTGGTTTTCGTTTGCTTCTAGAGTGAAGCAAACCAACAAAAGCCTCGTTGGTTGCCAGCATTCAGCTCTGGAGAACCCCTTGCTCTGAAACGCCCTTCTCAGTGCTGGGGAGGGTGGTGCTGTTCATTGCCTCTGGTTTTTATTAAAATAAAAAAGGCTTGCGATCACGAGCGGGAAGTCTGATTTCTGATGGTTTGATTCTGGTTTCTATTCCCCCAGCAACACTTACTTGTTAATATGCCAGATATCAGGGAGCAGGGATCACTGAAAACATGTTTATTAACGTATTAAACTCAGCATAAGGACCCAGGGCCAACACGCCCCTGGACAGCAGGACCCAGGCTGCTAAATGAAGTCCACATGCCACAGGCCAGGACCACCCCCCAGAACAACAGAGCAAGAGGCAGGGAGAAAACAGAAATAGGAAGCCCTATGGAGGCGTTGAAAATGCCCACTTACAATCAGCACTGACGGGTTCACTTATGGAGTCCTGTAAATTTATGGATCAAGCCAAGCCCAGAGTTCCGGCTTAAGAAATCCAAAGGCTGGTGTCGGAACCCAGTGCTGTGTGTCTGGAGATGTGCCTGTGCCCGGTGGTCAGAGCTCTGGGGTGAAAACAGACAGTACCACTGGCCTGCTGGTGTAGACTTCAGAGGTCTGGAATTACTGGAATCACAAATGATTTCGCTGAGAATCGTTGTCCCCTTGCTAAATCATAAAAGCAAATATCTGGGAACCCAAATCCCTATACTCTGTAAAGAGTGCTGCTCCATCACTGTGGCTTCCCCTAAGAAGCAAAGGGCTTCCTTAGCTAACAGATCTCTTTCTGGGTAATGTGGATTCTAATTTTGAGCAAAGCCACACAGCCATCTGCTAACAGGGCCATCTGCAAATGGACGCAGGTTGTTCACAGCAGAAGTAAAGAGGTCACCTGGATGGGCCTTCAGTCTCTCCTAGGCAGGGGACCAGGTGGTATGCTAGCAGCTTGCACTTGGCCAGATTAGTCATCTCGGTGCCCCCAAGGGACAAGGTCAGTCCAATCATGAGGGCACACTCCCTGTGTGCAGTGACACCCTAAGTACCAGCTCAACCAGGGGTGGGAGTCTTGGAGGGCCTCCTCCACGCCCTCCCCAGAGGACCCCTGCATCTCTGCAGCCACAGGTGTCCCAGTGAGAGTAGAGCCCATCTGCTGAAGTGCCCTCAGGGTGCCTTGGATTCTGTGCTTCTCTCTCCCTCAGACTAAAGCCAGAGTCCATTTCAATTTTGGATCTCCCACCTGCCATGGGCTGAGGACAATGGGATTTATGGGTTGGATGTGCTGCTGAAGGGGCACCGCCCTCTGCTAGGTCTGCAAACTGCCTCCGTTCACGTTTCTTACACTCCTCCCCAGGCAGGCCAGGGAGTGCAGCTGAGGGGGCCAAGCATGGCTTCCCTCCAGGCCAAGAGGGAGCTTGCTCAGCCCAGCCCTGCTGGGGAGCCTATGCTTTCACGGCTGCCCCCTGGTGGCACCACCCAAGGAGTCTCAAGGCTGGGGCTGGTCTTACCTTTCCTTGAAAACCTGGCGCCTCACCTACCTTTCAAATCAACTCAGAATGGATAACGGCTGGAGATAGCATGCAACGTTCTTCCCTCCAGGATTAGGTGGGGGTAAACATGAAATTCCTTCCAGTACACTCGACATGTCAGACACTGCAGTTCCATGGAAACTTGCTGCTCTGCCTCATAAAGTTCCAGCTCTACAACCAACCCTGCCTAAACTTTGGAAAAGACTGGAGAGGAGCAGAAAGGTCAAAGGGTGCCCAACACAAGCACACCACGTGTGATCTGCACCTTGAGCGGTTCTGCAATGTGCCGTCCAGCCAGGATCTGTTAACACACTTTTCAGGGAGCCCGTGGTCGGCCACAGCAGCCCTGCCAGATGCCCACTTCCCAGAGGGCAAGGGCAACCCACCCTGAGGGCTGTTTCCATCAAAGCCTCTATAGAGGTCTTACTGAGTGTTTGGCTGATGCTGGGCGAGCAGGGACCTCTTGCATCTGGCTCTGTGACCTTGTGGCCTGCTCAGTGTAGAATGTTCTAGATGCTCATGCAGAAGAGACTCTGAGGCCTCAGAAACCTGGGAATCCACCTGCAGAGGTCTCTTGGAAAGGACTGGCTTCCCTCCTAATCTGCTCAATCACCAATTGCTCAAGTTGTCATGGTTTTTTGGTAAGGGACCTAACAAGGTATTAACAGAGAACTCTTCTTTCCTTGGTTCCAAAGTGAGTGTGGACTGAGTGTCACGTACAGACCTCACAATTTTGCCAAGAACAGATGCTGCCCATCTTGGACCCTCAACCAGACTGAGGATATAGGGGTTCTGAATGGGAGGTCCAGCAGAGGGAGTGGGTTGTTCTGGAAAGAGCTGTTGGGAGAGGTGCCCAACCAGAGGGGCCTTCATGGGACTGGCACACCCTGAGCTGAGGGCAGTGGACAGTGTCCTCGTCCTGCCAGGACAGGCCAGGGATTGGGATAGGTGGGCCCAGTAGAGAGGGGACACTGGATTCTCCCACACACTCAGGCTAGGACTTTGCATGAGATCTAGAACCCTCAGGATGAGGGAAGGCGTTCTGGTCTGGGCCCCAAGAGTGTCCCATCAGGAGCTCTGTTCCAACAGTCGGCAAGAGCCTATAGGGTGGACTGCCAGAAAGTCACAGGCTGAACAGGTACCAGGAGCACTTGGGAAAGCCATTCACCCTTTCCAACAGACTCTGGGTCAGGAAAGGTTCCTGAGGGAAGCAGCCAGGACCAAGGTACCAAGAAGTGTCAGGACATCCTTTGTTAGTGTTTTAGAGACCAGGACCAAATAGTAGGCTCTGGGTGTGCACAGGTATGCACACATATAACCTGGAAACACACAGGTGCATCTATGTCACATCGTGATGTGTTCATATGCATCTTGATGTAGCGCCTATAGAGCATGTTCATGTGTGTATGCATATGTGTATGCACACATGTGTATATGACTTGTAAGTGTGTATTACATCTGTTATATCCTGAAATATTGTAAGTTCTAATAATAGTGAATGTAGGGTGCACATGTGTTCATATTTGTGTGGATATATGCATTCACAAACAAACTGTGTTTTACACCATACCATGAAATATGTATCTTGACATATAGCATTATACATGTGTATGAATATATACATATACATGTATACATGAATAGAATTTATAGAAAGGCATGAGGATTGAAGACAGGGCTGCTGTACCACTAAGTCATACCCCAGCCAATTTTATTTTTATCCCTCACTATGTTTCCCAGGCTAGCCTTGAGCTTGCCATCTTCCAGCCTTAGCTTTCCGAGTCACTGGGATTTCATGTGTACACCACCACACCCAACTAATAAATGCCTTAGCATCTACGTGGAAACCTGGTTGTGTTCGTGCATGGGAGCGCGCGCGCACACACACGCACCCAGGCTTTCATACCGCCAATGTGGAGTGAGAGTGTCGAGGCCTTCCAGCACCCCTGTCTTCCTGCACCTGGATCATGGTTACTCATCTATTTCCATAAGAATGACCGCTCCCCAAGGACAGCTGTGCTTTAGTTATATTGGGATATATGCCACATGACATGATTGATACAAAAGAGTTAATGTGTGTATATATATATATACACACACACACACACACACACACATGTATTTATACAGTTATCGTTAATACATTATTAACACATTAATGATATATAATTTATATGTAATTCTCATTAGAATGCAAGCACCAGAGGAATACAGTTTGAACTGCATTTCTGAGGAGAGGACTCAGCACCATGCCTGAGAAGAGGGATTAATACTCTTTAAATGTGAATAAAATGGCATATGTGAAACCACTGGGATTAAAAGGAATTTGCTAGGTTTGGAAAATAGCAAATATTTTCCCTGTGAAAACAATCCTTATTAATTATGAAGGCTGGGTTTGGGAGCAAGCCAAGATGAGTCAGGCCGGAGAACTTTTGAGCTAAGGGTAAGTCAGGACTGTTTTAAGCTCTGGGCACTGCATTTAACTCTGTAATCTTCAGGAATGGATAGGTCACAGGACGTTGTGAAGGTAACACAAGGCACCTGTACCCGTCACCTAGCTGTGACAGTGGCAGCAGCTTACATAATTATAGTACAGTATCAGGACCAGAAAATTGACATTAACAATCCAAATCTCACCAGTTTGACACACTCACGTGTGTTCAATCACTTGCAGTTTCACAATATGTGCAGATTGCTAGAACTGGCCCACACCAGGCTGCCCCTCTGGCCTCTCCCTACCCCAAACCCTCTCAACCTGACTTGCTCTCCATGTCTATCACCTTGTTATCTCAAGAATGGTACACACATGGATTACACAGTAAGTAACCCAGATTGGCTTTTGTCACCCTGCATGATGCCCTTGAGACCCATCCAAGTTATACACACTATTTCATTGTGGGGATGCACAATGGTGTGTTCACCCACTGAAGAACACTTAGGTCATCTCCAGTTTTGAGCTGTGACAAACCAAATTGCTATGGATAGTCTTACCCAGATGTTTGTGTAAATATACATTTTTACTTCCTTGAGCTATGTGACCAGGAATGGGACTACAGGGTCCTAGGCTAAGAGTACGCTTGAAGTTTCAGTCCGGTGTCAAACTCTTTTCCAGATTGCTTTCACCACTGGTGTTCTCACCCTCAACAGTGAATAAGAGACTGAGTCTCTCAGCTTGCTTAACAGCATCAGTACTGTTACACTTGTGTAATTAGCTATTTTAGTAGGAGTGCAACAAGGTCTGCCTGTGATCCTCATTTGCATTTCTCTAGTGGGAGATGACACTGTACTTATTTTAGCATGCTCATTTGTTATCCATATATTCTCTCAGGTGAGTAATCTGTCTTTTGCCCATTTTTTATCTGAATCATTTATATTTTTGTTGTTGACTTTTGAGAATATATATATATATATATATATATATATATACACAGAGAGAGAGAGAGAGAGAGAGAGAGAGTCAGATATGCTGTTAACAAATATTTCCTACCAGTATGTATCTTTATTTAACAAATCTTCTTAGCAGGGTCATTTGTAGAGTGAAATTTTTAAAAATTTGATGAAGTCTAATTTATTGAAATTTTCACTTATAGAAGGTACTGATCATACTTTCACTGTAATGCCTAAAATTGTTCCTTTACCTAAACAAAATTTTTTTTTTAACATATAGAAGAGCAACAAGAAATCAAGGGACAGCCCGTGCTGTTGTCAAAGTCCTGGGTGCACAGCTGCTCACCGTCTTTTCTCTCCAGTTAGTCATGGCTTACTTTATGAATAGCACCTAGATTTTCTAGTTGTATTTAGTGGGGGATTCGGGAGAAGTGTGTCTATTTCATTTTTTCTGGAACCAGAGCTGTTTTACAATATTTGGACTCTGCTGATTTTTCCAAATAGTTTCCATTCTGGAAATTAAGAATGCAAATATTCAAGATAGAATCATCGACCTTGAGTTTTCATAATGTTAGTATTTTCTGGGGGAAATCTAGTTAAATAAATCTAAAAATTAAAAAAAAATAGAAATTCTTGAAATATTTAGCTGCTATGTAGAAAATTAGACATAATTGCCCATTTTACACATTTCATTAAGATCAATTCTCTCCCATGTAAATTTGATAGTCAAGCTTTGATTTATAGATCAGTATTTTGTCCCCATGGCTTAGCCTCTGCCAATTCATACTTTCTATTTTGATCATTGCATTTTTAGTCCTAGATAATTTTCACAGTTTTGGACCTGCCAAAGACTCTTCTGACAACTTTTGGTAGATGTTAGCCATTGTCACTTTTATTTTGTATTGATTTATTTCTGCCATAAAAATTATTGTAAATTAACCAAATTACTTACCTCTCGTGTCTATTTATTTGCCAATCCTTAAGAAAAATTGTCCCCAAGTTTTCCAGGATGACTGTTGTTTGGTGCTGTGTGCCTTCCTTTCAGTGCCTACACCCAAAGAAACCAAAGCTGTGTCCTTAGCAACTGCTTCAGGTCCATTCTTTTGGCATGTCTTAGAATGTCCCTTCCTTTGGTGTGGTCCTAGAGTCCTCTCCTTTGGCGTGGTCTCAGAGTGCCCCCTCTTTGGCTGTGTGGTAGAGTATCCGTGTCCTGGGTGTGGTCTCTGAGTGTCTGCTCTTGGGTGTGGTTTCAGAGTGTCCCCTCCTTAGCATGCAGCAGCCCACCTTCTGTGACTTGATGCTCCCTCACATGGCTTTTTCTGCTCCCTCACCTCTTTTACTCCTTTCCCTGGGCCAGAGGGACGTTCCTGGACACAAAACAGAATCTGCAACTGCCCCAGCTCTCTTGATGGCTCCCATTGTGCCACAGTCTGGCTGGGCACAAAATCACGAGCCAATCAAGCAGGAACAAAGTTTATTACCCAAACTCCAGCAAACGCCACGCACGCGGCCTTCTCCTGGGACACACCACACCAACCGGATATCCCTCCTCCGGAAATCCCTCCTACCGCACTTCCCCAACCAATGGGAACTCTCCGGGAGTCCCCAGGAGAGCTCCAAAATAGCAGGCCCAGGCGGACAGCAGGGGTCTAATATCCAATTGAATGCACATGTTAACATAACCATTATCATCTCAATGGCTTGCTGGCATCACCTTTCAACCAAAAATGCCATGCGTCATTCGTCATTCCTACTCGGCTATGGCTCTCAGCACCATTGCTCAGAGAGGAACCACGGGTCCCACATGTCCAGAATGAGTCTCCTTCTGCCTGGAGTAAAAGTAGGCTTGGCTTGTGTGTGACGGAGCTCGCTTCCTGAGGAATTCTGGCCCTGGGAGGCTGACATTCCCTGTCCGTTTCCATCCCTCAGTGCTATCTATCCCTACCTCTCAACATAGTCCACTTGCTGCTGAAGGCTGTGGACATGCATCACTCAACCCCCTGGAGCCAGGATACATCCTTTAGCACCCTTGGCAGACTTAGGGAGGATCATAGGAGCATCAATTCCAAAAAGAGGGAAGATAACAGATCCTGGTGCTCTGGGAAGCTCCTCACCCACAGCCTTCTGGCAGGTGCCCGGCTAGAGGACACATGTGAGGGGGGAGCAGCTATGATGGAGACTGAGGGCTGACAGAGGTGATGTAATGATTCATGGGGTGATTTGAATTGTGGGAGGAGCAGACAGTGGAGAAAGGTGGGTCCTCACTGAATTGCCCTGAGTGTGTATCAGTCATGTTTCTTTAACATCCATCTCCTTATCTGAGGAAGGGGAATAATAAGCCGTGCCTTCCTTACTTCCCAGAGCTATAAGAGTCCAATAAGAAAATACAGGCAGCTGTACAAACACAAGCACAGCCCCTGCACTCACCAGTGCCTTGGTAGATGGGGCTGGAGTCGAGGAAGGCAGACCCACCACGCAGACTTTGCAGTCTGATCCCAAGGCCGCAGTGTGTCTAGAGCATCATGAACCAGGAGATGTTTCAATATGTGAAGGGAGCAGGAGGGCTCTGTGGCAGGGAAAGCTGGGCCCTCTGCAGTAGAAAGTCTGCAGAGGCAACTTTGACCAAAAACAATACCTGGGAGCCTCTTGTCATTGGAGACAGACAGGGTGGACACGCCTCTGCTGTCACAATGGGGGGCGTTGGAGGACCAGCCAGGCATAGCGAAGCCTCCTCAACCAGGAGAAGAAGGCAGTTGTTTGACACCAGGGAGAAGCCCCTCCCACCCCCTCCCCAGCAGGGCTCCCTGAAGTGAACAACCCACCAACTTCCATGGAAGTAGCATCATGCTGGACAAGTCACATGTTCACCAGGTGACCCTAAGGCTAGGGCCTGAGAGGTTGGAGCCTGCTGGCCAGGACAGCACAGTGGCCCTGGGACAAGGATACAATGCCACCCAACCATAGCTCACTAGCAGGAAGGCCAACTCTGACCCTGATGACTTGGTGAGGGTTTCTTATAAGCACACTGCCAGGCCCCAGAAATTGTCTCCTTCCTACTGCAGAGGGTTATTATCCACCTGCCAAGAGACAGGGATTATCTCTGAGCAGCTCAGGATGTCTGGCGTAAGTCCTTCTGCCAGCCCAGAAACACCTCTGGTGGGGGAAACGATGCCACTACCCTCCTCTTGCTTTGCCCGGAGACGGGGTGGAGAAGACAAACGGGGATCCAAACTGCAGGCTCGGGAATAGACTTCATTAAGCATTCAATTGTCTTTGCCCAAATGATATTCCTGGGAATTTTGCTTAAAATCATTTTGCACTGTATTTTAAAACAGAAACAAAAACAAAAATCAAGCCTTAAACTCATCTCAACCGCTTGCTCCTGGCAGACATCTGTATTTCAATTCAATAACAAATGGAGGGGTCTGAATTTTAAATTGGTTTGTAGGAGGTGATATTTATAAATCAATTTTAAAATGCAAATGCTTTGTACCCAAATATGAATGAACTAGTGAGAGTCGGAAAAATCAGAAACCAAGACCACGTAGCCTAAGACATCCATCATATTGTCTGTCATGGCCACAGTACCAGTTAACCTTGAATCCAAGGGAAATGTGCTTAAATTAGTAGGTATCTGGAATATGAAGATGTAGGACATGTTTGCTTTCCTTAAAATTCTGTAGCCTTCCCTGCCCCTCCCCTTCCATCTTCTCCCCAGCATTCCCTACCCAGCATTGAAATCAGACTTAAGATCTGTTCAAGGAGAAAAAGCTTTCCATGCACAAATAGTCATGCTTTGAAGTTTGGGGTTCAACTGCTGGAAGAAGGGACATGCACCCACGTTGCTTTGGAGCAGAACTTAGAACCCCAGGTGGGCTGTCTGCAAGCTGCCCATCTCCCTCTGCTCCGGGAGCCTTTGCAGGTTGGAGCTGCTCTATCCTGCTCCCCTTCCTCCCTGGAGAGGGTCTCCTTTGGGCCTTTGTCACCCATGGGCCTTGCACTCCTTCTCCAGCCTGGAGGGCAGGTTGAGAGACTTTAAATTTCACCACAAAAGAATATATTTTAGAAGTTTAAAAGACATCCTTGCCTTCCCAGAACGATGCAATCCATTGTTTGCACAGGCTCCAAAGTAGGAAGGACCAGGGTTCAAGTTTAAATCTATGGATTCTCCTAGCAATAAAATAGGGTGTCAGAACAGGGTGGGTGGGTTTTCCTCTCAAACTGAGAGGATGTCGACCATAGGTTTGGGATGCAATGCCTGGACACATGTCCTGTCTCTATGACTCCCTGCCACGGGACTCCAGTGAACCCTGTCTCCTCATTGCTAGGAGGGAGGTAGTGTCCTCACAGCCCCCTCTCAATCTGGCTTCAGAGACTGAAATTTCCTTATCTCAGCTCACTGTCCGTATTCTTCACAACATTATTGGAAATGACTTGAAGACAAATGGGAAATTCAGTGATAATGATTTTTTTTTTCTGAGAACAGTTAAAGGAAGTCACAATAACCACCTCCCTCTGACATTGAAGAAATGCCTGGTGCTATCATGCTACAAGCGTCTTTCTGCAGGCAGGGCAACCCCAAGACCAGCACTGTAAGATGCTTTAGCTTTGCCCACTGTGAGAGAGGACTTCCAGCCAACCCGCTCTCAGCCGACCTCGCTGCTCCATTCTTCATTAGCACCATAACGTCCTAGAGGTGACAGGAACTCTGGGTGAGAGTCAGCCCCAAAGCTTTTCTGGAGATGGAGAAACTGAGGTCTAGAGTAGGCAGAGCTCACCCAGGGCCACGAGGCTGGTGGCTGCAGGAGTCTGGAGGATTTTTGTCCAGTGCTGTGAGCATTGCTCAGACACAAGCTGGGACAGAAGTGTGAGTTTGATTCTGTCACCTGCAGGGTACAGCATGAGGGTGATGTCCTCTTTCACCTGGTTCATTTTATCCTCACCCTCAGCTCCTGGGGACAGCCCGAACCTCCCAGCACGCTTCTGCCTTATGCTGGCTTCCAGGACCCTTTGGAACTTGGTTTGGAATATCTGGTGCTGCTCGACAACTGGGAATAAGTATGAGAATTCCAAGGGAGGGGTTTCCATGGCAACAACCTCATGGAAGGTTTCAGAACTTTTACCTCCTACTCCCAGTACCGAGGAAATTCAGAAAGCACAAGGCACATAGACAGGCGCTAATTATCTGACCTGAATTTGCTGTGGTGGGCAGAAGAAAGGCGGGTGCAGTGCAGCCTGGCAGGCCTTCCTCGTCGGCACGGATCCAAATTACTATCTGGAAGTGAGTCATTGTCATATTATTACAGTTCTCTGTTAGAGGTGGTGCCAGGTATCGCACAGAGGGACACTTGCCTGGCATTGGGACAGGTCCGGCCTGGTGCCCTTGAGGGTGAGGTATGGTTTTCTGGTGCTGCCTTTTGGTCAGCCTGGCACAAATGATGCTCAGAGGGACAATGTGTGTCTACCTCTGAGATGTCCCAGGTGCAGCCAAACAGCCCACCACTTAGTGTCCTGACACAGGCCCCTGCGGTCCTGAGCGCTAGGCCCTGATGCGGGAGTGTACGGCTGATGAGGCTGATGGACTTTATCTCCTAACAGTCCACTTGTGGGACAGTGGAACACGACTTCCAAATCAGCAGTAAGGGGCTTTTCGTGATCAAGACTCTTCTGGAAAATACTAGTTGTGAAAACAAATTATTCCCCTTCTGTCCTTGGAGCTCATGGGATGGCAGTGAGTGACCTCATCCTGGTACCAAGGTCACCAGCACCTAGAGCAGTATGCCATCCAGCTACAGGCACAGACTCCAGGCTACCTGCTAAATGAAGAAAATAACATGAACCTCCTAGCAGGAATCCAGATCTGCAGTGTATATTGAATTGTGGAAATGCTGTCTTTTGTGAGCAGTCTCTTTAATCAATACTTTTCAGAGTATAATTGCAGATTTGAAATAACTTACTCTATCATCAAGAGCCAAGGCTCAAACCAAGTGGTAAGACAAGCATGATTGTGTTTAAGGGTTAGGCTCTGCTCTGAAAAGCTTCCGTGCCAGTTGCACACAGACATCGGGTCGTTTCCATGATAACCTGTTTACTGCACCATATGCTGCAGTGAGGTGGACAGAAAGGGCACTTGCACAGGGCAGACTGGATTGAAATCGGGTGTTCGGGATGGTGGCCATGAGTCTGTCTTTTCCAGATACTCCCTGCCTGAAATTCTGTTCCTGCTCAGGATCTGCCGTCCGGAGGCCTGGCTACCACTGGTGTCTTTCCTGCCCCTTTCATTCATTCAACAGACATTCACGGAGGCCGTGGCAGACCCAGCTCTGGAGCCCCTCCCCTGCCCCATGGCAATGTGCTCCTTGCAGACTAAGCCTTTAGCCATTTGGTGCCTCTGGATAAAGCCTCGAATTTCAGGCGTTAGGATCTGGTTTCTTCAGTGCTGGAGCCCAGTAATTCAGGGGCTCTGACTCCTGGCCAAGAGCCCTCTGACCAGTGGGAGAGGAAGAGGAGGATGGGAAGGAGGTGCTCCCTTCCTGGCTTGCTTTTCCTTGACAAGGCATACCCATCTCAGAGGGCGTGCCTGTCGAGAGCTTGGGAACGGCTGCCTAGCAGGGAGGTCACTCTCTCCTTGACTTTGTCTCCCACCCTTCTCCACTAAGTTCCTTCTTCCCATCCTCTTGCTTCCTTGAAATATCAGCCTTCCTGCCTGGTTTCAAATGTTTTCTAAGGAATCTAAGCTAAAATAAGAGTCTGCCATGCTGGGGGTAGTTAGTGATGGGTGACCCTTTGGTCAACTAGAAAGGTGAGGCCAAGGAGCCCATGCACTAGCCACTTGGAGGGCAGACATCAGACCCTCTGAGATTAGTGCAGGTTGGGGAGTATCCCAGTGATGGCCAGGGATGGCTGACTCTAAAAACTGCAGAGGAATTAAGAAACAAAAGACAAGGTCAGGTTTACAGCACCTGACAACTGATTTTCAGTGTCCAGTCATAGGGTGATGTAGTGAGGTAAGGAACGGAGTCGAGAAAACCATGCCAGACTCCTCAGCTGCCTCTTACTGGGACAGCTTTTTGCCCTAAGCAGGATTTTTAGGAAAAGTTTTGAGCTAATCCAGAGGTATTGGGAAGCTAAGAAGGAGCATCCCTTCCCAGGCTCCTCCGACATGCATGCCCGGCCCAGGCAAGCCACACGGAGCACAGACTGGGGGTCAGTATCCAGCCAGTGCTATGCTAACCCCTCAGGCATGAGCTCTGCCAGCTGTCTTCCCTGCAGCCATCCTTTGTGGGCAGGGCAGTACTTAAGCAAGGCTGCCTACTGAATGCATCTTTGGGATTCCAAGGTCACCTTCAGCCCATTGTCAATGGAAAGGCTCAGATCCCAGGACTCTCCGCAGGTACTGCCTGAGTTGGCTGAGCCAGCTTCCCATCCATAGACGCTGTGCCACAGCCTTCTGGAGCCTCCCCTGCACACGGGCAGCATTGGCACTCACAACTGCAGAAGCCTGTTGCCAAGGATACGAGGGGTGGGGGACAGGAAACCTCAGTAGTGCTTCCACGGATGACAAAAATGTGTCTCGTAACGTAGGCCTGGAGCTCATGTCAGTCCCTGATCAGCAGTGGTCTTCTGTGAGGGGAGCAGTCTCCGAGCCCTGCCTGCCCCAGGAGCCACCAGCAAGGTGGGCAAGCTCTGGGAGGCAGATCTTGCTTTACAATTCGTGGGACGGAGCAGGCCCAGCAAATCACAGGGTAGGGCTGTCTCTAACGTAAGGTCCTGACCTTTCAGGTTGACATTAAATTGGAAGAAACTGCTCATGTTAGAAATAATTACTGCTGATAATGAATACAATTAAGCATAAAAGAATCTTTATAACTCTGGTACCATTTGTGCACTTAGAAATCGGCTCATATTTTTCCCTTCACAGATGTTACAATAATGGTGTCAACACTTTTATTTCTTTGTCCATAAGCTGAAAATTATGGCTGTTTCATAAATTGCTAACGTGCTCAGAAGATGGAGGCCCAGCTGCAGAGCACATGAGTTCAGACTTCTGCCCGAGCCTCATGTTTCACGATGACCTCAGTTTCCTGTGCTGAATGGGAACCGAGGCGAGTAAGTACTTGTAAAACTGTTTTTGAAGAGTGGAGTTATGAAGAGGTGCTGCCGTGTCAAACATCTGCTCCATCCATTATGCTCAAATAGGAGCCGGGAACCTACAGTAGGGGCGAAAAGCACCAATAAATTAAAATTCTCCTGCGAGCACACTTTCCAAGCCTGTGCCAGTTGGAACCATGGGGAAAAAAGCTGAAGAAGGAAACAGACTTTTTTTGCTCATTCTTCCAGAACTGATCTGGGCAACAATACTTACATTCTGGTGTTCTTTACGGAGCTGGTCAGTTTCTTTGTCCAAGCATAAGCAATGTTCTGCGGCTGATTGGTGCCTTAGTGGCTCCATGAGACAATGAGGGTCCAGTTCCCTTTGAAAGCCGCACTCCTTTTTTTTAATGATAGAGTCTTCATTGAAATTCTAGCGGGAGGACAGAAATAAAGTGTCATAAGAGTTAAGTGCATGGGTTACAAAGGGCGTCAACACTCAGGTGGCTCTTCTATCTGGAATCTGATGCTGTTAATCAGCTTGCCACTATACGAGTAACACACATTTTGTCAAAACCACTGGAAGCATTAATTCATGAATTAATTCAGAATTAATGCTTCGACATTAGAAGTGTCAGAACTTTGAAGTTTTTAAGTGGGTTATTTCAGGTTGATACTCCAAGCAAGCAGTTTAGGTAGGGGGCGCTGCACCCCATTCTCACCCACAGGCACACACCATGGCCTGTCTGGAGCCAGGCACGTACATCCAGCTGGTAAGATGAGGCAGTCAGGCGGGCAGCAGGGACCTTAGGGTGTGCCCTTCAGGATCCAGCCAGGCTCCCTCAGGATGGACAACCTGACTGGCCATCCTAGCTGGCACGTCTCCATCTCCTGGGTGGCATTCAGTGTTCTTGACACACTCAAACTGCAGTCCCAGACTGCGCCTCTACAAACGCCCCTAGACCCACACCCTGACTGCCGGCCCTATTTCTCCCCTACATCACCAAGGCATGGTGGGGACACTGAGCGTGTCCCCTCGTTCCTCTCTGTATTAGATGAGTTGTGGAATGACGATCAACAAGGACAGATTCAATCTTTGCATCTCCTTAGAAAATCTCAACTACTAATCTGAGATGATAAATTAGAAAGCTCATTCACATCACACAAAATTAGTTGAAACAGATGGTGAAGTCAATTTAAAAGCTACTTTTTTTCTCTATCCCTGAGAGCAAGCGCTGTCTCTTCAGGAGTCAATTTGAATCTGTTTGCCCTTTGAAAGGGCCATCAGCAGCCTCTTGCTTCCGTGCCCTCTGGCTATGGTCCTGGGAGCTGGTCTTAAGGAGTTATGGTCACTAGACTATCCACAGGCCAATGCTAGCTAGTGTGCCTTCCTAGGTCCTAACTGACTTTTAAAGGAAAGTGCATGGATAATAAATATTTGGCTTCAAAGTCATTTTTCTTCACCACCACCACCATCAACGAGGTTGTTCATTCAGATGCACTTGTAGAGTTCATTTGACTCTACAGTCTGCCAGCTAGGTGTCCTGTCCGGAGACCCCTCATAGCCTCAGACCTGTATTCCTCTTCCCTACAAGGAGGGCAGTTGTGCCTGGGGGTGGCTGGGGACATCCCATGAGCCAGTGAGAGCACTTTCCACCAGCACCTATGAGGAATCTGTCACTGGTGTGGGTGTTCCCGTCAGGAGGCTGGCTTCCTGCCAGCTGCCCACTCTGTCTTTCACCCCCGGCCTTGGGAAGAGTTGCACTGATTTGTCAAAAGGGAAATCTGAAGCTTCACCTGTGAGGACCACGGGACGCTCCGATTCCGTCAGAGTCACTGGCGTGCGGTATTGTCAGTCCTTCCAAAGGACTCCGTCTCCTCCTGCCTCCTGGCCCAGCAGCAGTCGCTGAAGTGCTGGTGCACCGAGAACAGCCAGCGGAGGACACTCCAGGGGACATGGGTGAACGTGAGGACGAATAAGCCAGAAAAGTTACAAGGACTTTGAATTAGAGCCGATGTCCTCCAAAGCCATGAAGGCCCAGAAAAGAACAGGACGAGCCAGGGACACACAAAAGGTGCCTGAGTGGTTCCTGACGCTTGCCCAGGTGGAGCCCATGCCTCTGCTGAGGCATTCAATCAGAGTGACACACACATGTACACACACATGCACGCACGCACGCACAGTGCCCCTACAGGACTCCAAGCTTGTGGAGGGCAGTGTGATGGACACTTCTCCATTAAATTGACAGTAGAATTGTCCAGCCATAAATGTGAACTTACGTCTCCTTCATATCAGTTTTTATTTTCGCATTTTGAAACTTGGTTACCATGTGCACACACATTTAGTAAAGTCACATCTTCTTGTTGAAGTTACCTCTATTACTGTATTTATTTTTATATTTGTCCCTTTGTTCTTGTCTTTGTCCTGACCATGTCTGCTCTGTTTGATATTAATATAGCCACTCCTGCTTTTTAATTAACGTTTCTTAGTATATCTCTTCCTTTTTAAAATAATTTTTAACCTACCTGTGTCTTATATTAAGTCAGTTTCCTATAGATACATATTTTTAGGTTTTTCTTTTTTGTCTCATCTGATAATCTCTGCTTTTTAATTGATGTGTATAAATCATTCATATTTAATGTAATTAGGAATAGAGTTGGATTTAACTCTTCCATTGATATTTGTCCTCTCTTTGTCCCATTTACTCTTTTTCCCCTTTTCCCTCATTCCCTATCTTCTTTTGGATTTTTTTTTTTTGATTATAATTCTGTTTTGTCTCCACAACTGGCCCATTACATATATAACTTTTATATTCTTAACTGGTTGCTCTAGGATTTGCAATACACTTCTTTTAACATATCCAAATCACCTCCAAATACTTATTTATGCCACTCCAATATAATAACTTATGACAGTGAAATTCCTGTCTCCCATCCTTTGGGCTATTATTGCCACTTATTTATCTATATATGTTGAAAACCCACTATATATATAAATATATATATCTGAATTTTCTTTAGACACTCAGATATCCTTTAAAGACATTTAAAACTGAGCAATCATTTTATGCCATCACCGTTTCTGGAGCTCTGCCACCTGGTAGAGAACAAAGTTTCTGTCTGGCATCCCACTGATTCTATCTGAAGAAGTTCCTGTAATGTTTCTTGTCAAGCAGTTTTGACAATGAATTTGGTCAGCTTCTCTTTACATGAAAATGTCTTTTCTTGGCCTTCCATTTGGAAGACATGTTGCTGACTGTAAAATGCTCAGTTATCAGGTTTCCCTCCCCACTTTCAATACTTTAAATGTGTCACTCTTACCTTCAGACCTTCAACCTGTCTGGTCACTGGCTCATCTGCATTTGGCTCTTATTGTGATGTTCAGTGTTGCACAGACTTAAAATTCACCCCCCCCAACCCGTAGCAGGTGGCTGCCCAGGCTGCCCAAGGGTTTCCTGCAGTTTCTGCTCCATCCTCAGCTTCCTGCCCCCACACCCACAGTGGGGTGCTCTCTCTGTGGCCTGGGCCTCCCTAGTGTAGACTGCCATTGCTCCTCCTTGGTAGGAGACTCAGGTGGATGGGGGTGACCCTAAGCTCTCCTGGGCTTGTGTGCTTGTTCCCCAAGGGTGGGAATTCCTTAGTGTGCAGATTTTGCTGCGCGGGGTGAGAGTGTCTTTTGTGGGGAAAGTTGCCTCTCCCTCCCTGGCTAGGCCTCAGGGCTGTTTGGGGTAGAGAGCATTTCCTGGCCTTTCCTCAGGAAGAGGTCTTTTTTGTCGGGTTGTTTTTTTCTCCTCTTCTATGGAGACCATGGAGTCCTTTCTGTGTCCTGGGGTCAGGATGGGGGTCTCCTGTCCCTTCTCTGGTGGTTTAAGACATTCCACTAACACAAGGGCAGGGGTGTGTACATGTGCCAATGATGGGCTCTCACAGACCCTTGCTCACTCCTAGTTTGACTCAGGGGCACCCAGCATGGACCTGTGTGTGGACAGTCCATGAAGGAAGGCTGCTCCCTTTCTGTTTGGAGCCTGCAGAGACTCAAAATTCTTGTGGCCCAACTCTGTCTTAGAGTTTGTCTAAGTCTCGCTTTTCCTTCAAACTCACTTTCCTGGTATCTTCCTCTCTTCCCCTCGCTCTGTGCAAGGTGACACCCCTGGGGTGCCTGTGTGTCCAGCCTGGTATTATCCCAGGAAATAGTAATGGCATTGTAAGTGGCTTATAATGACTATTTGCAGATTATTTACTGTCCCCATTTTAGAACTCAGGTCACCTGGTTGCCTGGGACCGTGGCTCAGGTAAGTAAGATGTGTAGATGGCTCCGTTTCTTTTCTCTTGGTTAGGGTGGGAGTGCAGCTATGCCAAGGTACCCAGCCTCCTCTGTGGGAGAAGGACCCCAGTCCGAGGAACCTGGTAAGATGGCTGCTGCATTTTTCTCTCGGGTTTCGCATGGGAGACAGTGACCGTGCTTTGGCTGGAGCTGCGCACTGAAAAGACTGTCCCTGCCTTATCCATTCCATCTTTCTCCAAACAGGCCCCTGTGGCCCTTGCATTAACTGTGGCTTCCCTTCTCAGATCCTTCTGGAAATGATGGGATTCAGCAGGAATAGGGTCGCCAGGCAGAGACATCATAAAGGGGGAGTTTTTCAAATTAAAAACAACAAAAAAAAATCTTTATTAAAAAATTATTCTCAGTTGTCTTTTTTGTTGGTAGTGGTTGTACTTGCTTTGTGAGCTACTCCAGTGGAGCAAACCTTTGGCTTGGCTTTGGGGCAGAACAGAGAGGCATCATAAAACTTAATGCGCTAAAGAAGAAACAGGTTTGGCTTGCAAACACATGGTAGTTTTCAACAATGATATTATCCCAGGAAACACATGAGCAATGGCATTACACAATAGCCATTGGATAATTCTTTGCAGATAATTTATACTTTCATCTCTGGAAGGCATTCTGGAAGACATTGCTCAGAAAAATGTTGGATTCTGTACTTACTACCTGTGTAAATTTGGTGCTTTCTGCCCATTACATGATTTCACATCAGCGAGAGGGAGAGTACACACTGATAGAAATTCCAATGAAACTTCCAGGAGTAGACTGAGTGGATTTTGGGTTTCTCTTGTAGACTTGATGAAATACCAGACACCCATGAGCTAAAGCTATCATTAGTGTTGTTGTTCAGATAATTTAGCTCTATCTTGTTGGTTTTCTAGCATCTAGATATTTATTGGAAATTCAAAAGAAGTTAGAGCTGAATTAAGGTGTGTAGATAAAGATTTGAATACATATATTGTAAAATCAAATATATATTTTCTTAGGCATACCTAAATATGTATATATACATATATATGCAGTTCAACATTTTAATGATAAAACCATTAAAGTGCTCAATGGAGACACTTAAGGACAGCGGCAAAGTGGCATATGGCCCTCTGGATGCCTCTGTCTGCCCTAGACTCCCAGCTGTGGCTCGCCCGCTCATGCATCCCACCGGTCTCCCTCCAGAACCAGTCCCTCCCCAGAATGTTTCCTATATTTCCAGAAGTTTCTTAGACAATTCAATGTGAATTGATCATGTGGATTCTTTGATTAAGTAAACCCCAAACTAAACATTCTCTTCCTAACCCTTCCCCTGTCCCTGGTATGTCCATGGCCTGGGCCTCTGGGTCGATGCCATCCCTGTCAACCTTCTGATATCATCTCAACCTCTCCAGCACCTTTGGCTCCTTCCTTTATGCCCTTCTTTACCATCGGCTGGTGCCCAAGTTGTGCCCACTTGTCTGGGGGCCTCTCAGCTCTGCACTTCCTTGCTCAGGTGACTGCAGTAGATTCTGAGTAGGTGTTTGTGACCTGTCCCCCATTTTCACCTTCCATCAGCACCAAGGTACGAAAAGCCCAGGCTCCTGTCCTGATCACGGGGCCCTTCCCAAGTGGCCACACAGCTGACCCGGAGCAGAGCAGCATCAGACCCTCTCCCTCCTCTGAGCCAAGACCACTTCCTGGAACACTTAACTCTCATTTCTTTGTCTTGAAAATTCAGACCTAGCATTTAATATCCTGCCCAAACAGACCCCTCCTGCCCCAAACCGTCTCTGACTTCCCAACTTGGAGTCCCAGCTTTCTTCCTCTAGGTGCCAGGTAACTTGAACATGCACCTTGGTGGCCATTTATCACACACTTGGAATTTCTCTCCCTGCCCAGGAGGTGCCTGGAGACAGGACTGGGTCTCCCTCAGCCAGGTACTCTCAGAGCTTTACCCAGAACTTGTTAATCACAGGCATTCAGATATCTGAACCCAAGTGTGAATTGGAGAGATCAAAGGCCCCGGGGTTGGCAGCTGCAGAGAGAACCTGGGGCTGGAGGTTGGGAAGAGAAAGCCCAGGGCCAGCTGAGGGGAACTTGCATCGAGGCGTTTATTTGTTTTCGATAATAAAACTTTGAGAAAAGGGGTAAAAAAGAAAACACGGTCCTTCACTGTTCACCTTTTTTTAGTATTCCTCTTCCTGGGAAAGGAGCCAAGGTATATTTAGAGGGGTCTAAAGTTTCTTGGTAAAGTTTACGATTCTGGGGCAAATCAAGAAGCTTTGTGCGTTGCCTGCTTCTTTCTTCTTTTTTCCTGGCACATGGCTTCACAATGACACTCTGAATCCTCAAGGACTCCTGCTATTCCAAGATTCTGTGAAATCGTCCCAAGCAAGTCTTTGAAATAGTGGAGTCCAGGACAAGATGTCGCTTTTCAAGGCGTAAAGGAGTGCGCACAAACGCCTGCTGTGTAGTTACTACCTGGACGGCTCCCTACAAGCCCGCTGCTGCCTGATAAACTCCATTCATGGCTCCGGAATAGGGTGGAGAAGGAGCTGAGGGCCAGAAGAGGCAGGTGTGGAGCCTGAATCCAAAGTCAACAGCAAAAGACACATCTGAGAAGAATGACACTGCGGCTCCTGCCTCTCTGCCTCCGCGCTGGGTGGCACCTTAGAGGAGACAAAAGCGGACAGAGAAAAGGCTGCCTTGGCACAGAGTCCTGCCTCCTCGGCTCACTTCCCTGTGTTCTGGTGGCTGCTTTTTTTGGGACAA
The DNA here is from genome assembly GCF_021218885.2 of Marmota monax. Lineage (NCBI taxonomy): Eukaryota > Metazoa > Chordata > Mammalia > Rodentia > Sciuridae > Marmota > Marmota monax. The sequence goes on along the minus strand of NW_026692843.1, from coordinate 5,650,394 downwards.
ACAAAACACTTAAAGGTGGCGTATTGAGGTTGCTTCTCAACTTTTCTTTCCTCTTTGCTTTTTCTCTCCTCCTCTTTAGTCATTCTGGGAAAAGGAGCAGTTCCAATGGCAACTGCTGTGATCACTGCAGAGCTGGGCACCATGGGCACCGCGGCCGTCTCTGGGCCCCTCTTTCCCTCCTCCTTCCCTCCCCACCAACTCCCTTCTCTCCCTGATGTCAGGTCTCTGACAGCTCCAGCTGTCCTCCCCTCCAAGCAGAAAGAAAGCATGGGGGGAGTTTGGGAAGACAACCCCAGTGTCACTCGCAGGCCACAGTTCATTCCAGCAGCTTTGCAGGCTCCACGATTGTGCAGATCTTCGACAGCTTCCCTCGCTCAGAGGATCGTATTTTCAGTTCTCTCCAGGCTGTTCTTCATGGTGAGACACTGGGACTCCACAGGCGGACCGAGCCAAGTGGGCAGAAAGTTGAACATGCTGCAACTTTGCCGAATCAAGTCAGGGACCAGCCCGTCTCGTTTGCAGATTTGCTCAACTCCACCCAAATGAATTTCTGCTTAAGCAACATTTATGAAGAAGCCTTTGAATAATTCTATTAAGGGAGGAGCTGGGGTTTTATTTCCCATGCTATTGCATTTTCTGAACACTGTGTATTCCAATCACATTGAAGCATTTTGTTTTCAGGCCCTATGGAAAGTGCTGATGGTTGAGCCTCCAAAGAATTGAAGGGTTAGTTCATAAATGAATAAAAAGCCAACGGCATTTATCCAAAGTTTGTTTAACTACCCTAACCTCATGGGCCTGTAAAAATTCAACTGAAAATCATTGAGAAGAGCTTCTCCCGCGAGATTCCTTGGCACTTTCTGCTTCCGCTTGGATCAGAAACACCATGAGAGGATCTTTTTTTTCTTTTTCTTGCAACATTTCAACACTTCTAGTTTCATTTGCAGATGGAGAAGAGCAAGGGGGGAAGGAAAAGAAATGGGAGAAAAACACAGTTGAACTTTTCTTAACCTAGAAGTTATTGCAGCTTTTACATGAAATTTCAGGCCAAAACTTCCTCGGTTGGGGCCAATTGCCTAGGAAACCACCCAGGGATGGCGTCTCCTGCCAGGAGCCGTTGGTGGACCGTGGCCATTTCCAAACACATCCAGGAAACCTGATGTTGGGGTTCAGGCTCTGGTATCACTGCCCCCCCCCTTAAATCAGCCCTTCCCCAGTATAGCAGAAGTAGAAATTAAATCATTTATCCAACCAGGCCAGAACGATTGCTCATGGAAGAGCATATTTCATGTGGGTCCTTTGGAAGGAGCTGTTTGGGCAGATCAGTTGCGAATGTAGCCACAATCCTCAGGGCTCCGGAGCTGGAAAGTGGATTAGTGGTTGCCTAGGACTGGGTCAGGGGAATGTGTGAGAGGTGGAGGGAAATGGGAACTGATTGCTAATGGCTGCGGAGTTTCTTTCTGGGGTTAACAAAATGTTCTAAAATCAATTGTGATGGTTGCACAACTCTGAATATAAAAAATCCATTGAATTGTACTCTTTAAATGGACGAATCATAAGGTATGTGAATTACACCTCACTTAAGCTGTTACATTGAAAACAAAAGCAGATCAGGCTGGGCTCCTTCCAGTGTCCGGACCTTTTCAGAGTGACTCCACAGCTCTTCCCTGAGAACTGGAGTCCACTTCCTGCTAACCCTGGGCTGCCTCTGAGTCTTGTGGGTCCACAGAACGTGACAGAGGTGACTGCTGGACCTAACTAAGCCTTAGTTCTGAGAGGCCTTGTAGGCTTCTGCTGTATTCCTTCACTGTCTTTGCTATGAAGACCAGCCTGGTCTAGCCTGCCGGAAGACAAAGACCTGGGTTGCAAAGTTGAACCCTCCCAATTAGCCAAGGCTGCCCCACCAACCTGCCAGCTGCCTTGACACAGGTCAGCCCACCCCAGAGCAGATGAGCCACTTGTCTAAGCTGCAGATGCATGAGAAATGAAAAGGGGCTGCTTAATGACTTGTGCTGGCTCTATTTGTTCTGTGGCAATACCCGACTGATACACATGTCAATCCCTTTGAGATTCTAGAAGTGTGGAGAAGAGTATGTGCACAGACCCCATTGGCTACCTACAATACCAGTGACTTCACTTGGATTTCCAGCCTCTGACCAGGGGCTTCCCGTTCTTTCCTTTTTTCTCCCTGAAGTAGTGATAAAAACCATTAGGTAAAAACTGTTAGGTAAAAGCCAGAGCTCATTGAATCTTTGTCCTCAGCTGGCAAAAGGCTTACACTACCATTCCAGCACCTTTCTAGAAGTGGTGGGCTGGGGGAGCATCAGGCCTTCTCTGTTAAATTGTGGGGGCTATGAGGCAGTTCTGTCACACGTGGGTCACACCAGTGGAATCCTTTTGTGTGGGGCACAGCTCTTTGGGGTTCCAGGAGAAACGAGCTTAGGTAAAGTCAGGTAGGTTTGTAACCCCCTTGCACCTGAGAAACCTTTTAGAACAGCCCCTCTCTGAGAAGTGCAGGGCAGCTGGGGAAGGGGAGGCAGGCCTGCTGCCAAGGACCCTTACCTGGCAGGAAGGGAGAGGTGGTGTCTGCCGGAGAGACCAAAGGCCCCCTTCTAAGGAGCTGAGTGACCTTCAGCTTTCCCAGCCTTGTGAGAATGAAGGTTGGGCAGTCCTCTGTCCCTGCAGGTGTGAAACTTACTTGAAAAACAATATTGCTGTGCCGTTGCTGATGGGTACCATGTAGCTAAGCCTAGGATGGTGTGTCTAAATAATCACACAACCTTTTTCTTGTATTTATTGCCTAAACAATCTGGATAACAACTATTCACCTAGAATTTGCATTGTAGTAGGTATTGAAGAATCTGGAGGTAAACATCAGTATAATATACAGTATAATACACAGCTAATATACATATCAGTATAAGGCCCTGGAGCCATTTTACATCAGGGACTCGAGGGCCCATGGATTTTGGTATTCTAGGGGCTCCTAGAACCAATCCCCAGATAGTAAGGAGGACATCTGTAGAAAGGACATACACATATCTGGACGGGTAAGACGGGACACACGGAGACCTATGATAAACATCCTCCTCAGCTCTATGGGAATCTCCTGCAGGACCGAGTGGTGTTGAGTGTCGGAAGTGGGCGAGTATGACTGAGGAAGAGAAATGTAAATTGTACTCACTTTTAACATATTTGAACTTAAGTTTGAATAGCCACCTATGACCCATGCTGAAGGAGCACAGTTCTATACAATGAATAGACACATTTTTATTCTTGCAATAAAATTTGTAAAGCATTTTTTTTTGACAAATGCTGAGCAGCGATTCAGTCATAAGTCACTCTGCACTCCCACTGCCCACATCGATTCATCTCTAAGAGAATACTCCCCCATTCATGGAGCCCCAACACCCAGATGTCCAACAAGCAGACGTCTTTATTCAGTGTCCGCTGTGCACAAGGCACTCTGCTTTGCAAAACATAATTAAAGCAGAAGAAAACAGTCATGAAATTTCGTTGACAGACTCATCAGCTTACCATTTTAAAAAATGCAAGGGTGAGTTTAATAATTTTTGGAGTAAAATTATTTAAATTTTAAAATTATGAATTTATAGCAATAAGTAAATCAAGTGTGTTTGGAGAAGGCTCTTTTTAATTCCATAGGCTGGCAACTTTGATTTCTATTGTCATTGAAGATGATGTAATCGTGGCTTAATAAGAGAAATTATTAAAGGGTTTAGGAGCTTTCATTTGTAAAACCCAGGGAGAAAAGGTCAATAAGCCCCCCCTCCTTACAAATCTCTAAAGTATTTGAATTTAAAATGAGCCTCATTCCGCAAGAAAAAATGTAAAATCAGTAAGACAGAAATCAAGCCCCCTCAAAAAAGTGGGGGGAGGGAAACCTTAATTTATGTTGACTGCATTATTCTCTAGATTAAAAGCAACTCAACATAAAATGAGGACTTTGAGTTCAAACTTTGAAGGAATTCACATATTTGCATCAATTTTTAAAAAGGTTTTATAACTAATGAACTTGGATTTCTTTTGGCATGGCATAAAATCCATTGGTACAGTTTTTAATTAAGAATGCAGCCTGTGCAATTAAGACTAAGAGTAGGGACTCGGTCTGATGTCCTATGAGAACCCCAGTCGAAAAAATTATGGTAATGCTGTGTGTCCTAAAACCTTCTCTGAGTGTCACACACACGTGGTGAGGAATTACCCCTGCTGCACAATGAGGATTTGTTTAAAGTTGATAATTAGGAACATTTAATTTTGATGTGTTAGGACCTTGTTTACCACTAATCTCTCTGGCATTTGCTGTGGGCTTGGGAACGGCAGCAGGATCATCTAAAATTGAGTTCAGAAAGTAGAGACTGGGTCAAACTCACAATCCATAATGCAAATACTGGAGTTTCTTCAGAGACAGGGGAATTCCTAATGTGGATTTTAATATTTAAAGTTACCAGCGCCATTATTGAGGATATTAAGATGCTTTCATGTCGAACTGATTAAAATTACATTTAGAATAATGAATGACATGTAATGTACAAATACCCATCCGCCCCCACTTTTTTTTCTTTTTTAAAAGTACGGAAAGTATAAACAACTGTCAGGGAAAGTCTTCTGAGCTATTCTTCGGGGACACTCAGAGCTGGAGGACAGAAACCCAGGGCCAGTGCTGGTGTCCCATGAGAGGTCTGCTCTTCGCCCGGAAGGAGCCGCTCCTCTGGAAAGAAGCCTGCGTGGGTGGGCTTCCCTCCTGATGGCTGGAGGACTCAAGATGTTAAAGTAGGGCTTTTTTGTTGGGGGGGGCTGCCCCTCAAGTAGAGTGACTCAGAGGCCTGTTCGTTTCCTTATGCATTTAGGGCAGTTTCAGATGTGTGGCCTGTGCCTGTCACCAAAACCACCTCGGTCCCATTCTCCCGGGGCACAAGGAACACGGGGTCTCCACCTCCCTAGGTAGGCTTCCTGCAGCTGAGACTCAGCCTTGGCAAGGACACCTTCCACAGGTGGATGCTCCAAACCCTCCCAAGTGCTGCTACCCAGCTGGGCCGTTCCCCCAATTTCTGAGGCAAAGAACAAGAAAGAGCCTGCAGGCTCCTGCCCTGTCCCCGCCCTAAGTGCACCCAAGCGGCAGGCAGATTCCACTACCTGGGGCAAAAGGCGAGGTTGGCCTGGAGGAACCTGGGCCTGAGGGGTGGCGATTCCCTCATTGCCTCCTCAAAACCCCATTTGGACTGGGATTGTGGCTCAGCGGTAGAGCGCTCACCTAGCTCAGGCGGGACCCAGGTTTGATTCTCAGCACCACATAAAAATAAAGGCATTGTGTGGTGTCCATCTACAAAAAAAAAAAAAAAAGATTCTCTCTCTCTCCTTTGCTACCACAATGACTTTCTTCAAAAAAAAAAATATTAATAGAGTTTTATCTTTTTAAACAGAGTTTTATCTTTTCAAACAGTTTCATAGAAAAATGATTGGCATGTAGAGAGTTCCCAAGCCCTCCACCACCCTCTCTTTACTCCGGAGGTTCCCCTGTTATTAACATTAACATCTTTCATTAGCTGAGGCTGCTGCTGCTGTTGATGAGCCAACATTGATACATTGTTATTAAATACAAGTCCATACACCAGAGTTGCCTCTTCATGGTGCACATTATAGGGGTTTTGACAAATGTATAGTGAGTTGTATCTGTGTCTCAGCATCAGTTTTCCTGCCCTAAAAATCCCTTTGGGTCTACCTATTAATCCCTTCCTCCCTCTAAAAATAGGGATGGGATCTTGTTATTCCCATTTACAATTATTAAATTAAAGTGACTCCCTGGCACCTTCTCCTACCACACACCATCCTATCAATCTGCCTTGTCCCTCCCTCACCTCCAGGAGTTATTAAACAAGGCCCTAACTCCTAGTCAACAGCAATCAAACCATCATGCTCTCTGATCCCTGTCTACCTGTCTGGCCCCACCAATCTGCACATTCTTACATGTATCAAAGCATCCAGGGCATTGGCTTCACACTTGGGCTACAGCCTACCTCCCCCACACTCCGGCTGCCTGACCTTGAAAGAATGTAACTCCCAGAAGCCCTAGCATCCAAGGTCAAATGTGTGCTCTGAAAATATCTGTAAGGAGAAGATCAAATAGCTCCCAATCATGTGAGTAATTTGTATCCATTTCTTTACTCACTTTAACACATTGTTTGTTGTCTTTGTTGTTATTTTCTGTGCCACAGACATTAAGCCCCTATTGTAAGAGGTAAATACCACAGTCCTTGCCTTGGAGCTCTTGTGTGCATCCCCAACGCCACACAACAGAAAGGACGACATTTGCATTTATAAGTTGCTTTCCAGAAAAGCCCTGACAAAATAAGTGCCTGCACAGAAAGAAGTAGGCTGCACTTGGCATTCCTGGACCAGCACTCGCTTTTGGTGTTGAAATATTTGTCCATCGGATTTGCAGGTCTCCTTGTTTTGATTCACGTTGTCAGATTATGAATGATTCCTCCCCACTGTTGCCTACTGCTGTTTCGCCTGTGGCCTGCCGTTTCATGTGTAGCCACTGTTGGCAAGTAACAGCCTCTCTGCCTCTCTGAAGATCCAGGGGTCCTCTTCTTGGGACTAGGTGCTGCCATTGAGATACTGACCCCGTGGCTGGTGGGTTGAGAGTTGCTTGTTGGCTTAACATGAGCAGTGGTCTTATCCTATTCTTTTCAGGATCTACTCAGATAATCTCGGGCAGATGTCTTGGCCCTCCTGTTGACTTGCTAATGTGGTGTCCAGCGTGGCCTGATGGGCAAGCACAGAGCATGCAGCTGGTTTTGCACTGCGGCAGAGTCCTTGAGCTTCGTGTTCCACTTGTTTTCTAGTTTTTATCACTTATAAGGTGGGAATCATCTGTTCTCGAGGTTTGAAAAATTTCACCTGTAAATCTGTCTTTGCTCTAAAACTATTTTGGGCATTAGATTTTGACTAATAATGCAATTTATTTGATGATTATAGGTTCATTCAGATTTTCTATTTTTTATTAATGAATGATTTCATTAACATATTGGCACTATGTCCTAGAAGGGCCTATATCTCACCTAACTTTAAATAAGTTGACACTAAGTTGTTAAGAGTATTTTAAGTCTGTAAGTTAGGCTCTCTTCTCATCCTCAATGTATTTTTTGCACACTTACGTTCATTGCTTTGCTCTTATTTATACTTGGGAGTTTGCTATTGTTTGTTTGTTCTATTAAGTCTTTTTCAAGAATCATCTTTAGGCTGTTTTAGTGCCGGTACCATGCTGTTTTTGTTACTATAGCTCTGTAGTAGAATTTGAGATCTGCTATTGTGATGTTTCCAGCATTGCTCTTCTTGCTCAAGATTGCATTGGCTATTCTGGGTCCCTTATTCATTCTTCCACATAAATTTTAGGACTGTATTTTCTAGTTCTAAGAAGAATGTCATAGGCATTTTGATGGGGATTGCATTGAATCTGTATAACACATTTGGTAGTATGACCATTTTGACAATTTTAATTCTGTCTATCCATGAACATGGGAGGTCTTTCCATTTTCTAAGGACTTTTTCAATTTCTTTCTTCAATGTTCAATAGTTTTCATCGTAGACGCCCTTGGTTAGATTTATTTCCATGTTTTTTTTAGGCTATTGTGAATGGGATAATTTTCCTAATTTCTTCTTCAGCAGATTCATTCATTATTAGAGTATGGGAATCTATTGATTTATGTATATTGATCTTGTATCCTGCTACTTTGTTGAACTTATTTATAAGCTCTAGAATTCTTCTGGTGGAGCTTTTTGGGTCTTCTAGATATAAGATCTTCAGCAAACAGATAATTGGACTTCTTCTTTTTCTATTTGTATCTCTTTAATTTCCTTCTTTTGCCTGATTGCCCTGGCTAGAGTTTCAGTAACTGTGTTGAGTAGAAGTGATGGGAGTGGGTGTCCTTATCTTGTTCCTGATTTTAGAAGAAATGCTTTCAGGTTTTCTCCATTCAGTTTAATGTGGGCCTTAGGTTTGTTGTATACAGTCTCTACACTGTTGACCTATGCTCCTTCTAGCCCTAGTTTCTCGAGTGTTTTTAACATGAATGGGTGCTGGACATTGTTGAATGCTTTTTCTGCATCTATGGAGATAATTTTGTGATTATTTTTTTGTGTTTACTTTATTTCAGTTACTTTTCCTCTTGGTATTACTATTTCTTTATTTTATTTTCTTTCTATGCATTTTCATCTTTCTTTTTGTAAATAAATTCAGCACTACACATTTATCTCCAAGTACAACTTTATACACATGCTCTAAGTATCTGAAAGTGTTAATATAGTGGTCCCTTGTTAGAAATATTTTATAATTTTCATTGTTGCATTATAATTTCCTCTTTCAATTATAGCATATTTAGTAATTCCTTTTAGTTCTCAAAACATGTATTTTCTAATTAAATTGAAATAGCTTCTTGATGAGTTGTTTTTGCTATAATGTAAGGTCTCTCTTTTTAACTTTTAATGTTTATGTACTCTGTTTTATATTAGTACAACAAGCTTCTTTCAGTTAGTATTTGTTTTTCATCTCTTTATTGAAAAATTTTGACTCATCCTGTTTGTGTCCTCTTCTTATAAGAAGCTTACAATTTCTTTAATGTACCCAGTTTCCTGATTTAATATGTAAATTCACTCCATCACATTCTTTGCAGTAATGGACACATTTTAGAATAATGACTCTCTTACTTCCTAGACCTATTTACCAGCAGGTATCTGTGTATTTTTTATTCTTCCTCCTATTTTCTCTGAGGAATTTAAAGTGTTTTCTATATGCTTTGTTACTTTCCTCTACAGATCTGAAGATTTAGATTCTGTTCCTCATTGCTGTGTTTATCTACGACAATTTGAACAGTGTTTTAAAATAATGTAAGTAGGTTATTACAAAATCACCTCACATCCACTTCTAACTTCTGAGCAAGGCTTGGGCTCTGACACTCTTCACTCTAGGAGTGACTCTGTGCCCCCTTCCTTGCTGCTGTTTGAGGTTGAGTTCATTCTCCAAAATACACACAAGTGATTGTCCTTTCTCATTGTTAATAATCAACTAAATCTACCCCTGTATGTTATCAAAACTGCACCCATCTCCTCCCTCTGGGCTTGCTTTCACTCTTGCCACAGTAAGTTGACAGCATTTCTTCACACCGCAGACAGGCCACTCAATGCCAGAAGCGCCCACTCGCCCCAGCACAGAGTGCTCATCTTAAACCTATTTTGACACTTACTGTCCCAGTTCTATTAGGTCCAAGGAAGTGTGGACCTTGTTTGTATGCATACTATACCTTTTCTGTTTGCTTTCTTGATTTCATCACTGATTATCATGTATTTGGGATGGAGGAGATTTTAAATCATCAATTTATCATGCTAATAATGTAAAAAAATCACAATGTCTAATGTATTGAATATTTGGTTGTATTTTAATCTTCATTTACTTAATGGTTTCTCTCACGTTATTGCTTAACGTTTTGTTATAAATAATTCTAGCTCAGTTACTTTCTATTTAAAATTTTATCCATACTCTAAAATAAAACAGGATTTTTAGAAGAAAGGATACCATGTCAATGTGTATAAATTTTTTAAAGTTCTGGTACATTAGTAAGTCTTTTAAAAGAAATAAACCTAGTGTGAGTATGGGTACCGTGTGGACATGGGCACAGGTGTGGGTACAGGTGTGCATGTGTGCATACGGATGAGGGCACAGGTGTTGGCATGAGGACAGGTGGGTGATTTTCTGAAGTATTTGTTTTGTTTAAATGCTTCCTTCTGATGATGGAAAATTGTACATGCCCATTATGAAGCATTTGAATTATATAGAAAAGCATAAAGAAAATAAAAACAGTATGTTCTTTTCCTTAGATATGTGTGTGCTTAGTATCCATGACGTATTATTTTATCATATTGAAGTTAACATGATTTATATTACATATCATGTTTAATACAAATATAAATTACTATACATTTACTTATATAATAATATGGTTATTATATATTAAGATTAATATGTATGTCAATGTGTAGTAGTATATATTCATTGAGTAAAATTTTTATATTTGCATTTAGTTAATAGATATCAGTCTCCTCTGAATTAGTTCTTTATTTTGCTTTTTTTCCTCAACAAGGGATCAGATCCCCAGGTCACTAAGAATTCTCTGAGAAAGTGTCTCATGCCTGGTTATTACTCTGTATTTTAATGGGTGCACTTCAACTTAAGTATTGCCTTACCGTTGTCTATTTGAGTCATTTCCACTTTTGAGCTATCCATACACAATGGAGAGAGTGACCATTCAGCTACCCTATTGTTCCCTAGGCTGAAGGTTTCTTCCTGAGACCCTGAGCAGAGCCAGATATGGAGCCTGAGACAGGGTGCTGTCAGCCCTGAGCCCTGAGGGTGGGAGGCTGCAGGTCGGGAGAAGCCCAGGGAGAAAACCGGGATGGGTGAGGATGGAGAGGGACTCTACCTGGCGGAGACCCTTGATCCCCACGCCTAAAGCCACTTGTTAGAAGGGTAGTAAAAGAGGAGCAGGTTGAGGGAGGGATAAGTTTGTGTGTGTGTGTGTGTGTGTGTGTGTGTAGGTGCACGCCCATGCTCACATGCACATGTGTGGGTATTCCAGGCTGAGAACGTTCTGGAGAGGAGCCACCAAGCCAGGGGCTGGGACTAACTGAACAGCCTAGTGTCTGGAGCTGGGCATGAGAAAGTGTGTGTCACTGTGCAATGCCCAGACAGCACTGCCTGGGCCAGAGGGGAGAAGGGACCCTGACAGAAGTCGAGCCAGACACAGACAGGTGGCCACACAGCCTTTGTGAGCCAAGGCAAGGGCCGTCACTGGTGAGCTTCCAGAAGCAATAGCACAGGATCCATGTCACCTCTTTAAAACCTAAGTCAGGATCCTCTGTGGAGAAAGGGCCAAAGAGGCGGATGGGCACAGAGACTGGAGAGAGCTCCTAACAGGTGATGATGGGCAGCCAGGTGCAGCAGGGTGTGAGGAAGAGGAGACAGCAGGCCTAGGGAGCAGTTTCCCAGAGCACGTGCTGCTGAGGGTGGGCGGGTGACATTGGAGTTCTGAGGTAAGTGTCCGGTGGGTCATCTGTGGAGGCAGAGGAACCCAGGGGAGGACTTGGTCAAGATCTAGAGTTCTGTCTGAGACAACTGAGGTTTGACATGGAGGGAAATTCTGGGGAGGGTTCACTCCATGACTCTGGAATTCAGAAAATCCCATGTTGGGGACATCTGTGGCTTTCAAAGCCATGGCCTGATATGCCTTGGAGTGAAACTTCATGGGGAGTGAGGAAGGAGGCTCCGGGGGTCAGCAGCAGGGACTCACAGGAGTGTCTGGACCAGATCACACTCTGAGGAGTATGGCCACTGTGTGCTGGACGGAGGACCCAGAGCTTTGCAGGTCCTTGGGAAAATTTGCCTCAGAAGGGCAGAGAGCAGATGGAAAGAGGATAGGCTTGAAGAGGCAGAGAAAGGTTCATAGAAAAATCTCCCCAAAAGGGCTGGAAGGGCACAAGAGGAGGTCAGATGGAGCCAGGGCCCAGCACGGGCCCACACGCCCTGCCTGAGGGCCACACCCTGAGCCTGCAGCACAACATGAGGGTGGAGGGCAGACCGGGAACCACTGTGTGGCTCAGGCCTGGGGCTCCAGGTGCAGGGACACAGAGGTTGGTCCAAGGCTTTCTTCAGGCCTTCCAAGCCTCAGCACACACCCACGCAGACTGTGGTCACCTTGCACCAGGCAGCATGAGAGGGTCACAGCAGCTTTTGCCCTATGGGGGCCTGCGGACTTCTCAGAGGTAAGACTCTGGGCAGAAGGGGCTGTCTGTAGAGTGGCAAGGCCACCTAGCATCAGGAAGCAGGGGCTCCCCTGAACTGGACAGCAGCAGAGAGCAGGGCCCAGCTGCCCCTTTGTGGGCATCTACGGTTGCTCCGAGGCTCCTGGGTTCAAGGCCCCTCAGTCCATGCTGGTTTCCCAGGCGCCACAGAGAACGGTGGCAGCACATCCTACCACAGCCAGGAAATGGATGTAACCGTAAATCAAAGGCATAAAATATATGAATGGAGAGAAAACGCACTTTGGCTGTAAGAAGAGACATCTGTTGGGCTCCATGTAATATAATTAACAACTGGAACCAAGTGGAAGCCGGGGTGGTTGGGGCCTCCTGGGGACACGCCTGTGTTTATCCAGATGACCTCCTGAGGCTTTGGAGAAGTTGACAGGGTCACCTGGGACCCCGAGGGAGGAGAAGCGAGCTGGGCGTTCAGGGATGAGGAAGGCGGGGTGCCCCCGGGGCAGCCTGTCTCCCCTCGCTCCCTGCTCCTTCCCTCGGCCTTCTCACAGCCCGTCTCCTCCTCCAGGAAACACGGCGGGGCTCATCTCGCGTCTGCTGCTCTGAGCCAAGTTGCCATGCACCTCTCCTTCCATCAGGTCAGACCCATGTGACAGCTGGGGGCAGGGCTGACCCTCGGTTCTGTGTTGTTACTATTATTATTTTAAATTTACATGAAGAATCCTCTTGAGGAGGAGTCAGACAATTAGCAAGGGTCAGTGGGCGAGTGAGATGGGCCCTCAGCTCATGCTGGGTCCCAGTGCCCAGCTGCCACCATCTCAGTACAGCCCTGAGACCTCGGCCCAGGCAATGGTCATGGTCCTCATAGGTGAGAGGCTCAGGCCACTGATTCCAAACTGAAGCTAATTTTGAGCCCCAAAACTAAACATTATACTTAATGCCACAGAGTTGATGTGGGTTTTGAAGCAATTTGGGGGAAAGTGTTTGTTTAGTGGATATTGCTGGCATGCTCTTGCCAAGTGAATATAGATCTGATTCTGGTCTGGTATTCCCCCTGTTGTGGATGAGCGTGGCTGACAGGGGCTGTGAGGAATGGCTTCCCTGGCTCCGTGTGCTCCCCCCGCCACACTGGCTGCTGACCTACTTGCCAGTCCAGTCGCTGAAGCTCGGCTTGTCATCCTCTGGTCTCTGCGAGCTTCTGACCTCGGATTTGCAGATTCCTGTATTCCTGACCTCATTAGTGGCCCTCATCAGGGTGGCCTCAGATGTTAACATGTAGGTGAGTGGACGGGACACACAATCGAAACTCACATTACTTTTATAATTGCAGCCTTTCATAACCATGGCCTGCATGTAATTGCAGGTTGGCAGAGTCAACTGGCGTGTTGTGAATGTCCTTTAGAATCAGGACATGTTTCCTTGGATTTGTATGGTGCTTGCATGTCACTTGACTCTGGACCACCATCTCCTGCCCGCCCCCCCCCCCCCACAAATTTAAGGCAGGTCATTCCCAGCCCCTCCCTGCTGGTGAGCTAAGCTCTTCCCCTGGCTTGCAGACACTTTGCTGGAACCTCAAGGACCTCTGCTTTCTGAGCCCAGCCCCTGTCCCTGCTTGCAGATGGATATCTTGAGCTGGGCCCTCCCAGCCATGGGCTCCGTGATGTGTGGCCCTGCCCTCCTCTGCACTGACCACCTCTTACCTAAGTCAGCACCCCAGGGGGCATCCTAGCCTCCGTTTTTCCTTCTCACTACCCATATTTTATTTGTCAACACATGTCCACTGGAGCAGCTCCCTCCAGGTAGGGCATCCCTCACAGGTGGTGCCCTCACCTTCCTCAGGCTACGTTCCTCCACATGAATGGGACCACCTGTGCCCACCCTCCAGGGTAGGGGTCTGAGAGGCACCCTCGACCTCTGCCTTTCAATTATGAACACGTCCAACTTTGGCCTTCTGCGCACTCTGCACAGTCTACTTCCCCAACTGCAACTGGCCACAGCACTGGCCTCCGCTAGGAGCTCTGCCCAATCTCTCAGTTATTTCCTTTGCCACGCAGAGGTGCCACCCTCAACAGCCACCAGACCTCTGGCTGACATAAAGCGCTGATGGGCTGTTTTGTCTTTTCTGCTGCTGTAATAGAATACCTGAGGCAGGGTAATTTATAGAGAATAGATGGATTTGGCTCATGGTTCTGGAGACTGGGAAGTTCCAGAGCATGGTACTGGCAGATGGCAGGGGCCTCGTCATCATCTCAGGGAAGAAGGCAGAGATGGCAGGGCAAGAGACGGTGCATGAGCAAGAGAGGGCCCAGTTTGTTTGCTGTGACAAATCCACCCCCTTGATAGCTACCCCCTTGACTAACAAGGTTGATCTGTTCCGATGGCAGAGCTCCATGACTCTGCTTCCTCTTACCACTCTCCCTTCCCATCCCAACACGGCTGCCTTAAGGACTAAGACTCAATGCGCGAACTTTGGGGGACATGTTAAAAGTACCTGCCACAGCTTTGAGAGCTGTGTCGCCTGGCAGCTCCTTCCTGACGGGCTACCCCTCCCGCTATGGCATCCTGCCCCTTTCTCCTGTGAACTGAGCAGCAGGGTGGTCTCACGCTTCTTTTCAGGACCCTCCAACTTCCCCATGGCCTCCCAGGCTTGGACTGTCCTTCCCACATGGCCACCACCTGGCCCACTCCAAGTCATCATTCACAGCACTTCCAAGGCCACCTGGGCCCACCGCCCCTGTGACACAGATGATCCAGCGTAAGCCTCAACCTTGCCACCTGCTGCCCTGCATGGCGCGTCTCTGGCACCATGATGGCTTCAGGGTGGCAAGGCCCCATGGGTGCTCTGCAGAGGGAACAGGGACAGATGCTCTCTGAGTGCATGAGGGAGCCCGGGGGTGCTCCAGACATGGGCCCCCAGGTGACTTCCCTTGGGGACGGTCGCACTGGTTTTTGCTCCAGTGCTCTGGCTCCTGTTGTGCAGCTCCCCCACCTTTGTCCTGCACCGCAGCACGGAGTGGTCATCCCCCTGCCTGTCCCCCACAGTTCTCACTTGAGCCTTGGCCTCGGCTTCCACCTGTTCTTGGAGGGGTCTCAGAGGTCCATCTCTGTCCCGGGCTTCTCCTCCCAGGTCACATCTGTTTCACCAGCTGCCTGCTTAGAGTCCTCGTTGCTAGCTACAAGTGACCATGCCTCACCCCTGAACTGTCCCTCCTGCAGGCCCCCTTTCTCAGACAGTGGTGCCACCATCTGTTCTGGGAGCAGGAGGAAGGGGAGTCATTCTGTACTCCTTTGTCCAAGTCCCTCTTGCCCGTTTCCCACTCGTCACCAACTGGGGAAGAATTCCCCCTCATCTACTCATCTGGTAGATATTCCTTTTACACAATTACATGCTGAGTTTTTCTCTGGGCCTTGAGACTTCAGTGGCAATTGAGACAAGCTCACATGAGCAGAACATTTGTATAAAATGGACAAATGTGTCCATGAACACCCTTGGGACCTAGAACTCAAGGCAGCCGTGCTGGGAAGGGAGACTGGTAAGAGGTTCATCTGTCTCCACAGGCTTCCCTTTGCCACTAGGGTCTTTCTCCTTCTGAGGATGGAAACCCCATCCTTCAAGACTCACAGCATCAACACATGGTGTTTCAGCAGAGTGAGGTGAATTCCATGCACACAGGCACGGGGTTTGCCGTGGTAAATACCCACAGGTGCTGGCCACCAGGTGCTGGCCACCAGCCGCAGCCCCTGCCTGCCCATGAGAGTCCATTCTCCCTGGGAAGCTTTTGGTCCTTTAGTTTTCGTGTTCCTAAATTTCCAGGTCTACAGACATTTAGAGCAAGAATGTATCCAGCAATGTTGATGGAAACCCACCCTCCATCCCTGTGCTCGATGGGGCACATTGCTGTGGGGTCTCACACTGTCTTTTCCACCACACCGAAAATGTTCGAGAATCATCCATGACATTAGTCAACCTAAAACTACAGCCTGAACATGTGATTGGCAGGTCCTCTCAGGTGGGGTGGGAAGGAAGGGGATGGCCTCAACCCTGGGTACTGACACAAGGCTCCAATCCTTGTCCAGTGGCCGTGATTCAGCTCCTGTTAAGGAGAGCGACGGCCAACGCACAGCGACGGGAGAAGTTTACACAACAATCTCTGTCTCTGTAATATCTCCCAGGGAGATAATGAATTTTTTGCCTCTCAGTGAACTCAGTCCTTTGTAATTATATAAAGAATTAAATTACTGGTTTATCTGAAATGCAGCTTTTCCCAGTGGTATGCATTGTTCGGTTAGTGACAATCCTTTTAAAGCTATCCCTCTCTGTGGAGGACAGCAGTGGTTGTGAAATCCACGCATACCATCACTTCTCCATTCCTCCCTCTCAGCCAACAGAGACCAGTGAGCAGAACTGGGCATGGGCCAAGGCACCAGCCACTGGCAAAGCTGCCCTCCTTGGCCTGCGGGCGCCATGGAGACCTGCGCGCCATCTTGAGCCCACTTGCATCCCTGCTGCCCGCGCCGGTTTGAGCGGCTCACTCCGGCTTCCCAATGAGTTCTGACTACACGACATCAGCCATATGACAGGGTCTAACAAATATCAGCACTCTGCCAGGTTCAATAAACACCCTTTTCAGGGTAATGGTCCTTAATGAGGACACCAGCCATCAGCGAGGTTGGAACACACTATAATTACGACTGGGCAAAGATGTCGCAGAAAGACCTGCAAGACGAAGGAGTGGAGCCACGGGGGGAGGGGGCTCGTAAAGCAGACCGCCTGAGCCCGAAACTTCGTGCTGGTGGGAGGAAAAAAATATGACTCAAGTTTTAGGGATTATTTCCAAAATAATGCCAACAATTTATCTAGGGATATTGGGGTTAAATAGTCGCTCATGTAATCCGTGCCCCATTTTATGTATCTATAATTAAGTCAATGAGAGAATCGGAAACCAGCTTGATGGAGCACTTGGCTAAATTGGATCTATTACATGGAGCAAGAGCACCTTCCATCAAAATAATCCTTTAGGGTCTGCTGCGAATGTCATGGATGCTTCCATCATAGTGGCTGAGACAGCCTTTGCCCCCAAGGAGCTCAATATATTATGGCTGTGTTTGTGTGTTGCTCATCTCCCCAATTATAAGGCCGAAACTCTAGACACTGCCTTAAATATACAGGGTTCAGGGAGCCGCTCTCCCCCACCATGATGGGGGCCACCTTCACTTTGGGTGAGAGAGGTGGGCATGGCTCCTGGGGGACTCGCATGCCATTTATGCTTGAGCACTAATTTGTTGAGTGCACGCTCTGTTCAGGTGCTGTGCTGGCCCTGCGGGTGCAGAGGTGAGGGAGACAGGGTCCTACCCACATGATCACTAGTGTGGGAGACTTAAGAGATAGGTCCAGAGCCCAGGAAGGACTTTGACAGGTGAGCTCGGGCGGGAGGAAAGGGCTCTACAAATTGACACAGCACAAGCAGCTGGAATGACCAGAGCCAGGACAGGTAGGGGAGCTGTCAGGAGGAAAGGAAAGGATTTTACTGAGCACCTAGTGTACTTCCCCAGCATTGTGCCACGGGCTTTATGTACTGCATCCTGCTAAGTGCTCTCGGCAATCCCGGAGGGTAGAGACGGCTTTTGTCATAATTTTATGGAGGGAATTTAAGAACTCTTCCATTCATGTGGCTGTCAGTTGGGGGTTAGCTCCGTGGTAGAGTGCTCACCTGTGTGTGGGAGGCCCTAGGTTTCATCCCTAACACCACACACACACTTACACACACACACACAGAGAAAAAAAAACAAATAAAAATCCCTACCTGGCTGCTAAAGAGCAGGTGGAAGATTCATCTGTAGGTCCTTCTGGTTGGGATTAATCATGCAACCCTTCTATCTTTGATTTGCCTAGAATATGGAATATTCTAGAATATACAATAAAGGACAATCTTGAGGGGAAGAGATCAGAGGCCAGACTGTAGAGGGCCTTCTGTGCCAGCTAAGGTCAAATGGGATGTGTGGCATGTTGGCCAGAAAGAGTAATCAGGCTGCGTAGATGGTGGCCATGGGAGGGAGTGGCTGGGCGTGGAGGCAGGGAGGGAGGTCAGCAGGGCTGCCCCTGAGTGAGTGCTTCAGTGGCAGGGCCTGAGCATGCGCCAAGGCAAGGATAACATGGGGGACAGGCCTCTAGTTCTCCTCCAGAGTGCTTTAGCTAGCCGCCTTTGGGTTGTCCCTTGGCCCCCAGGGAGATAAGCGCTCTCCTTCCTACCTGCCTTCAAATAGGTTAATAGGCTGTTTCTAATTCCAGCCCAAATAGAGAGGCAGAATTAAGTGAAACCTGAAAAACACACTCTGTGGCCTTCACAGCAGACAAGATGAATCCAACTTTGGAGGTGAGTTGAAATTGTGTACAACTTTCAAGGACCTCAAAATTGCAAGTGAAAACTTCTATGAAATCTCCGAGGACCCCCAAGGTGGCCATGCAAGTCGGAGCCCCTGGAGCACCAGAGTTTTAGCTTGACAGTGACCTCCCTCTGTGGCATGCTCCCAAGGAGGGCTGCCCTGTGAGGTCAGATGAGAGACTGAACGTGCTTCCTCTGGACCCAGCTTCCAGAACTGCCGTCCTCAGGCAGGGTGGGCCATGGCCAGCTCCTGCTCCTGTATTTGGATAGTCCCAGCAAAATATCAGGCTGGCGTCCCTGGGCCTCCTTCCAAAGCAGTGTGTGCTCAGGAGATGGCAACTGATTTTAATACTCATCAAAGCCAAACACGATTAGGAAAACAGATCTGACACAGGATACGTCGTGTAATATATTCTAAACGCAAGCGGAAACCTCAGGCAGGTCCTTGGTTGGATATCAAGTGAAAGTGAGACGCAGAATCACCCCACAGCTGGAGAGCTGCCGGGTTTAGGCTACACAACCTGGCCCTGATGAAATTGCCTTTTCCTGGACACAGGCCAGTGGCTCCATACTTGGCCTGGACATAGTACAATAGTTTGATCCAGGTAGTTTTAAGACACAGACATTTTTAATCAGGGTGAATGTTAACAGTAGAGGTTTGTAGAAGAAAACAAGAAGAGCAAAACCAATTACAGCAGGTTTACAAAAGAGGGGTCCACGCAATGCAGGGAGAGCACAGGCCTGTCCCCCGTGATGACTGTCCTTGCTAAGTGACAGGTGACATCTAGTTAAAGGTAATGAAGGGAGTCTCCCCGTCCTCAAGGCCAATGTGATAGTAAAGTCAGTGTACTTCCTGGGGATGTGCATCACTATTTCTGAAAACAAGGAGCATCACCTTTTAGGATAAGGTTAGCA
Source organism: Marmota monax (assembly GCF_021218885.2). Taxonomy (NCBI): domain Eukaryota; kingdom Metazoa; phylum Chordata; class Mammalia; order Rodentia; family Sciuridae; genus Marmota; species Marmota monax. The sequence goes on along the minus strand of NW_026692843.1, from coordinate 5,631,267 downwards.
AGGTATCTTGCAGGAAACCGGCTCTGAACAGGATATTTTCCTCACTCTTATCAATGATGCTATCAAATCTTTAACCCACTGATTTTTATGAGCCATTTTCCACTGATGATATATAGGTTTTTACTTTGGCTTCTGGGGGTGATTTTAGCTGCAGCAGCACCGGCGAGAAAGCCTTGCTCTTCCTCATAATTGTTTTCAACATCACACTGGTTATGATTATCTTTCACTACATTAAAAAGCAGAATAAGTTTCATCCAAAAAATAAATTAATATAAACAGAACTAAGTGCATTATCCTGCTCTAATCTGCTGGAGAATTCAGACAGTGAAAGCAAATATTTAAATAATTTAAGAAAAAATAGATTTAATTGTTAGGATTTCTAAAAATGACGGTAATGTGCTCAGTGCAGCACCTAAAAGATGGAGATTGATTCTCTCTGAGGCAGATATCCGATCCCAAACACGAAGAGCAATTAAAAGACGGTGGTCTTTTGTAAATTACTCCCAGAAGAAATCTTGGAAATCTTTCATTTTAGTCATTTCGGTCCAATGAACCATAAAGCCATTACGAAGGAACAAAAATACTAGGGAGAAAATTGAAATACAACAGTAATTAACAATATGAATATATCAAAATAAAAATGAATCGGAGAAGATAACGGTCATCACACATTCAACACAAAGCAAAAACATTGCAACATTCTCAAAATCAGATCCTAAAGGTAAAGTCTCCGGAAGAAAACAGACCAAATTGGACTGGCACTCGTCCCCCTCAGAAGCTGGAGGGGTCTTCAAAGGCTTGCTGCACACATTTAAAAAAAAAAAAATTCTTGTTATTTTTCTAATGTCCCTTCACTGGAACCTAGGTACATCTCTCCCTGCTTTAGCATCATAGTTAACAATTTCCATCTTAGATCTGCACTTTTTGTTTCCATATGCTAAATGCCAACAAAGAATAATCAAGAAAAACCCTGGGAAAGGAGCCCCTATCACAAACACAGATTTCCCTGTGGGTTCTCTAATACTTTACAGACAAATGTTAAAGATTTATTGCACATGAACATCAAACATGGTTTTACTACAGTTCTCATTTGGATCAAATTGACACATTTTACATTCATTTTAGCCTAATGAGATTCTTTCACTACACATTATATTCCAAGTGACCCCGTACATTAAATTTGTGGCATGGAACAAACCCACTGATATAACAAAGCCCTTTTCTTACTGGTTTCTTAATTTACAAAAGAGAGAAAACAGTTTAGCAAAATCATAAATTTTGAACAAATGAATGTATTAATCGGTACTCAACAGAGAATACAAACTATGTAGACAGCCCGTGTTAGGAATGAGGCTGAAACATAGCTAAACTCTCCTTGACTTGGATTATAATCTGAATATTCAACAGTTCAGGCGTATTTCATAATTCAAATTGAGGGACTTAGTAAAGACAAAGTTGCAATCTTAACAGGAAGAGAAAATTAGATTCGCAATTCATTTTTAAATGGTTGCTAACAGGCTGCCAGGATTCAATATTTGCTCTTTTGCACAATTGCTTATTCTTAAAAGTCAGTCTTAGGAAACATTCTTGTTGCTCAGTCCTGACACTAAGTCACGTGGTGGACGTCTGTGGTAAGCGGCTCTGATGCTGTTCCCGAAAACGGGAGGAGGTGACCTTGAAAGGAGGTGAAAGGAAATGTTAATTAAAATTATTAGTGCTGTTTGAGGTGCTTATCTTGTTTACTGCAAAGGTGTTGCTCCCTTCTGCATAATTAGGGGTAATTTTACTTACTTTCAAGTCTGTAATTTTAAATATCACAAAGTTTTATCTTCCTGCATGAAGTAATTCATTATCGGTTTGTATGTAACTGCTTGATGTTTTAATCAATATGTGCAACTTCCACAAGTCTGTTATAATTTATCTAGAGGTTTTGTGTATTTTTTGTAGTGGCAGATTGTGAGTGGCACATGAAATAAAATATTTTTTAAATATATTTTTCCTGGAATTTCAACATTATTCTACGTTTTTGATGTGGGAGAAAGATTTGTATTGATCTGTCCTTTTATATTTCTTTTTGTGTAAGATTTTGCAGGCCAGCAATATGGGCAAAATAAACTTCTCTGAAGTCTACTGCATTTGGAAACAAAGTATTCCTGTCACTTAATCCAAATAAAAACAAAGTATATTTTTACAGTCTGCAAAAGAATAAATATAATTTTCCCCCTAGTACTTGGGATTGGACCCAGAGACACTCTACCCCTGAGCCACATTCCCAGGCTTTTTAATTTACTTTTTATTTTTGAGACAGGGTCTCACTGAGTCACTGAGGCTGGCCTTGAACTTGCAATCCTCCTGCCTCAGCCTCAACAGTCATTGGGCTCACAGGAGTGTGCCACTGCTCCTGGCCAAAAATGTGTCTTATATGTTACTGATGTATTTTAAATCTAAATGGTCTATGTTTTTGTCATTGATAAAAATTTGCATTGCAGCTTAATTTCATATTAAAATTAAGAAGGCGTCAATGTTTAGAAAGTACCCAGATGATGTAGTCAAGGTTTCTATCCATAATTTTGATACTTTAAAATTAAATCTTTCTAAATTTTTCTTCAAAATCTTTCTTTTTTTTTGAAAATTTTTTTCTGAGTGAAAAGCAGAAAAAAGCATAGGCTTGATTTTTTTTTCTTTTTCTCATTTATAGTAGATAGTGATTCTTTTTTCTTTACTAAGCTGATAAAAGCCTATTAAGGCTAATTTTTCTCAGAGTAGGTCTGTGAAATTAGTGAGGAGGTTCAGGCATGTGACTGGTACATAATCTAAATTAAACTCTGACAGCAAAATGTTAGCACCAATATCAAAACACACCTTCCGTTAACTCTTTATCCTTTGGCTCAGGTTCTACCTGGAGACTTCACTGCTTGGAAACCATCCTGGGATCCATGAAGTGGCCCTTTGAGGAGTGTGACCTGTGTTCCTGGGATTATAACCCCTCATCTGTTTACAATAGCCTACTGGTGAAACTCAAAGTGGAATGTTCCAGAACAGATTAGGCTCTAACATTCACCAGCGCTGCAGGGAACCCAGGGAGACTGCTGCTCTAGGCTGATGAAGTCACCCCTGCCCCCCAGCTCCTGCCCTCAGCCAGGCCCCATGCTGGTTATCCCCAGGGGGCTGAACAGTCCCTGGAGGTCAGAGTCAATGACCCTCCTGCAGAAATTTCTGAACCTGATACAGTGTTCCCATCCCTCTGTCCAGTACCTAGGAGGCTCCCAGTGCCTCAGCTGCCCCTTCAGAGGGGCCCTTCTAGAGGCACAAGAGACCCTGAAAAGGGCATGAAAACAAGCACAGCCAGTGCAGCCCGGGCAGGGGTGGGGGGACCATGCACCGCAAGGCCTGGCCCTTGCTGGGTGCTCTGGAGACCTTGCTCACTGTGTCTCAGCCTCTCTCTCAGGATCAGTCACAATGGCTCCCTAACCAGAAGCCAGCTGGTGTCCTCCCACTGTCCTCTCTCCCCTTGTCTTTCCAGTGCCAGTCTGGTCACACCGTACCAATGCTCCCACTGCCTGGCTTCCCTCCTCTTTCAGTGAGGGCCAGACCCTGGGCGGCCCTCTCCCCTCCATCTCATCTTGCAAACTCGATGCACCTGGTGTCCCACACGGCCTTCCCTTGCCTGTGATTTTTGGGTTCCTCAAACAACTGGAGTTCTCCCACTCCCCTCCCGCCTTGCAGACCACCCTCCCCCGGCCATTCGAGTCTGCAGAGAGGCCCCTGGCATCTGAGCAGCGCACAGGATCCACCTCGAGTTCCCCATCTTTTTGGCAGTCCCGACACTCAGGTCTAAGGGTTTTGCTGACCTAATTCTGTCGTTGGTGCACATCTTCAGGCCTCTCCAAGCACCCAGTCTGTCCAAGGGGGCCTCAGCTGTCTCGTTCTCGCCTGTCCCTAACACTTGCAGTACATAGGGAGGTTCTCTGATGTTGTACAATTCGGTAGGACCATCTAGCAGGCATGAGGCCTCTGGGCCAGCCCCGCAGCTCACCCTGGGGAGCTGGGTCCTGGCCTGCTGTAGCCGCTCCTTCTCAAACAGAACTCCTAACTTTTCCTTCTTCCAAGACCCTCTCCTGTATCTGCCCCCTGGCCTGCCAGGCTCTGCCCTTCTAAGAAGCACCAAGCACTTCCCAGCCACCTCCCCTGAAGTCATTGCCTTGCCTTTGCTCAGCAGTGGCACAGCTGGCCTGTGTCGCTGTGTCCAGACCTGCCGTGGGAGCAGTGGCCCTTGGCCTGTGCCGTCACTCGTCCTGTTGTGGGTGACTTCTCCACAGGACTTAAGGCACAGTAGGAGCCAGGTCATCCTGTACAGAACAACCTTGAGAGGGTTAAGACTGGGTGGCCCTGACTGGCCATGGGGAGAGCGCTGGACCTGGCCTGTCTGTCATGGTGGGGAACCAGAGTCCCCCACCTCAGCGCTGCCCCACACCAAGTGAGGGCACGCCCCACCTGTATTCCCACCAGCCCATGGACCACTTCCCCGTGAGCCTTGATATCCTCTGGCCTTTGTGATGAAGGGGACCACACTCCTGTCACCGCTTTGTGTGATGTCACCACTCCTGTCCCAATGTAGAAGTCACTGCTCATTCCCCACCAGGAGTGACCTTGCTTCACATGAAGTCGGGTTCTGGTTTGGGTACTGCCTTGTCCTGCCAAACTCAGTCCCATCCTGATCACCAATCACTGTTCTTGGAACAACTGTGGTTGTATGGGAGCCATGGGGGATCACTGGTCTGAGGGACCAGTCACTGTATTTTGTGAACAAATGACATCCTATTTTCAGTTTGGGAGACTGGGACATTTTGAGGATCTAACTATGGCAAGCAATGACGATAATCCTGAGAATGATGGAAGTATTCACAAGAATTGGGAGACACTGTCCTATCTCATAGAGAAGCATTCAGGCTCAGAGAGGTGGGGGGCTTGCCCAAGGCCACCCTGCTCACACAGCCAGCATGAGACCTGAGCCACATCTGTGTGACTTCCACCCGTCTCCCTTGGTGCAGGACAGGCACCCTCCTGTCAATTCCAGGGACACAGGGCAAAGGGAAAAAAAAAAAGCCACTTGGGTTCTGGGGTAGCTTTATCTTTTCACTTTTCTAAGCCTCCTGTAGATTGACCGCTCATCTAGGCAGGGGCAAGAAAGCCCGGCTAGCTCAAAACCAAGTTCATTTTTGAATCTGTGGTATGTTTGCTCAGAGCCAAAGGCCAAGGGGATTTATATGGTTGTTGGAAGTATTTTCCCTGAGGAGTTAAAAAATATTCTGCAATAGCCCGTTTTTTAATAAACTCTGAGATTGATTTGCTTCCAACTTGCTCCCTGCTTATCTTACTGGTTCACTGTTAATAGTCCCGCGGGAGCGCAGAGAGATTGGAGAAGAGCGGGAGATGTAGGAGGCCGAGGGGAAGTTTCAGAAGGAGACAATGATGACCCAGACCTTAAACCACTAAAAACATTTTTGAGAAGTTAGACTCTGTGACCCTGCCTTGTTCAACTTCCCCTTCCTCGCCCCTCCCAGTCCTCCTGCTGACATCCACCATGGCCGCGGGATTCTCTGAGAGCAAGACAGAAAAATCACCTTCCTACAGGAAAACTGGCTTCCTCTTCTCACCAGTGGAGATTTCAAGAGCGATGGTGGCCCTCCCGATGACCATGCACGGCCCAGAAGCACCTTTGTGTATGTGAGGGGAGAGGGTCTCGGAACGAGATTAAAAAGAGCTTTGAGGGGTCCAGCTGGAAGGGAGCCCTGAAATCACCCCAGGACCACCTCCTCGTTCTTCAGGTGGAACACCGAGGGGGGACTTACCAAGACCAAGGCCAGAACCCTGACTCTGTGCTCTTCAAAATCTGTCCACGGCTTTCCTAAGAAGCCTCACCTGCCCCGTGGTTTCAAACTCCTCCCTGTTTCAGGACTCCCAGGTGTACTGAGCCGGCCTTGACTTCCCCACAGAACAGGAGACTCCTAGGTCCAGCTGCTGGCCCAAGTTCTCCAGTGTTAGTCTATAGGGCTGTCCAATTCAACCTGTCCCAGGCAGAAATACTGAATCTTCCTTCTCTCCCCACACAGATATTTCTCTTCTCTTGCCCATTCCCCATTAAGAAATGGCACCACCCTTTATTCTGTTGCTTAGGCTTAAAATTCATGAGGCACCAATAGCTTCTCTGTTAGTCCAACAGCAAGTCCTGTGTTTACTCCATGCATGCTTCCATCTCTGCTCCGGCCATCCCCCTTCTCCTCTGGGCTTCTACAGAGGTTCTGGAACACTTTTCCTCCACTCTTGACACCTTGCTGTCCCCAGGCCAGAGCAAGTTTCCCAGGGCACGAGGCACATCGCACAGCTCCTGCTCACACACCTCCTGCTCACACACCTGCATTCCGGCAATGGGAGCCTGGCTGACCCCACCTGGGGCTGGGGCTGCCTCCCTGGCTCACCATGATGCTGCCTCAGGTCCACCTCTCTGGCCCTCACACGTGCTGAGTTTTGTTCTCAGGTTCTAGCCTTCTGTTGGTGTTCCTTGTGCTCACAGAACTTCTCTCTGGATCTCACCAGGGCTGGTTCCCCCTCTCATTCATGTCTTAGGCAAATGGCCTCTCCCAAGAGGGTCCCACTGCTCCTCCTCTCAAGGTCACTGTAGCTACTCACGATCACCAAGGTATGGAAGCCGCTTGAATGCCTTTCAGGGCATGGGAATAAAGAAAAAGTGGTACCTAGATGCTGTTCAGCCAGAAATAACTGCAAAACCCTGTCATTGGGAGGACATTATGCCCGGTGAAATAATCCAGGCTCAGACAACCTAGGCCTCCTGAGCTCACTCACCTGTGGAATCTGAAAGAGCTGATCTCGAAGGAGCTGACATTGAACAGAGGCTCTCAGAGGCCAGGAGAGTGGGGAGGAGGGTGGTCATCAGGGTGGTACTACAGTGGAGGACAACTTCCTGGTACTCCTGTGTGTGGTGAGGTGACTATAGCTGACAAGAATGCATTGCTCATTCCAGTAGCTAGAGAAGATGGCTCTAAATGTGAGGAGAAATGATAAGAGTTTAAGATGACCTATGAGGACAAAGAGCAAAAATCAAAGACAATGGCTTTGTTAATGGCCTGGATAGACCCACTGTCTAATGTGTGTGTGTTGACACACCCCACTGTGTTGCAGAAATATACAGGATTGCTGTGAGTTAATAAGATGATCATTGTAGAAGCCAGCCTAGCTTGGGGCTGGGTGTGGCTCAGTGGCAGAGCACTTGCCTAGTATGCTTAGGCCCTAGGTTCCACTCCCAGCTCTGAAAGCAGAATCTAATACATAAAACTTATTTTTAAAAAGGAAACTGGTCTTTCTCTATCAACTGATAGGAGGACAAAGGCATTCAGGGCATCCTGCTCTGCCACCAGCCTTCCTAGGGTGAGCTCAATAAACGCACGTGGAGTAACATTAGAAAGAGGAAAGTGTGATGTGGCACTCACAGCCCACTGAACTGTATGCTTAAAAATGCTCCACATGCTAAACCATGTGCTCTGTGTATTATGTCACATTACAGAACACAAAGCCAATTGGTTCCTTCCTGAGAATCTGCAGGGGGAAGGCTCCAGAAGACTGAGGTCAGAAGGAGGGGAACCAGAGAGCATCCTGAAAAATCAGCATCTGCCATCTGTCACCTCTGTATGGCTTCGAGGCACTCTGGCCCGTGCAGGTGAGCAGGGGATGGTCCCTGCTGCAAGACATTTTCCAGTGGAGGAAACAAGCAGACAGACACAAAGATATCATGTGTTGATCCACGGACACACACCCCACACAGTCACTCTCTTATTTCGCCTCTTCAGTATCGCGGGGGAGTGTGCAAAGCTGGCTTGCCTAGATTTAACTAAAACCCAATGTGGACGTGAGCCTCGCAGGTGGCAGCACACAGGTCGCTTGACACATCGCAGCCTCACTCACGCATCTTAGTGGAGCTAGAAAATGAGAACAAAAATGTCCTGCCAACTGAAGGCATAATAAGGGGCAAACGTGCTCAGCCTGCAGCTGAGACCTGAGGCAGGGGTCTCAGATGGCCCCTCCTCCTGCCATCTGCTCCCTGTATCCATCCATGCTCTGAAGTTACTATAGGTGCCTTTGGAATGGGGAGAGTCCAGAGCTCTTAAGATATCTTAATCTGTTTTTTTTTTTTTGCATACTTAAAAATGTTGAGAGTTGTACATATTGCAATTTTAGAGTTTTTTGTGGTCCCCGTGGGTATAAGATTAAAACCGGCAGTTGGTCCAGGTAGTGAGCAGCAAAGAGGAGCCTTCCTGAATAAATCCTTCATTGTCTCACCAGTTTCCCCATTTAGGAACTCCAACCATAGACTTGAAACAGCAAACAGAAGATGAGCAAGGTTCCAGGGGATGGAGAGACCTGGATAATTGACGAGCTTCATAAGAAGCACACTTAGGAATCCCTCCCCTCCAGCCTCGTCCCTGCGCCCTGGGAGCTGGGCAGTCCCAGAGCTGGTGCTCACCATCAGGGCAGACTCCTTCCAAAAGAGGCGAAAACCAGGACTTGGTTCAGATATCTGGTAGGAAAAGTGTAGGAATAAAACACTGCTTTCATATATGTGGATCTTGGAACAGACTGTGCCTAGCCCCAGGTGCACCTGGGAACGCTTGGTATTTGTGGAAACTGTTGAGCACCTCTAAAAGGAGTATTGGACTTTGACTCACCACTCTGTCCTCAGAATGCCAAAATGCACTGTTCCCTTACATGGGAGGTTGAAATACTCTGAGTTTTTGTCATGTTGTTATCATTCATCTTTTCCTTCCTTTCTCTTTTTAAATTTATTTGAACGCAGCTATTCAGTGCTCTGATAATTTCCTTGCGTTCTTTGTCTCTACTGCTTTAGGAGGCAAGTTATGTGGGTGTTTTGTTTGTTTTTATGTATTTTTGTTTTTGTTGTTAACTAGCTCTTGAAATGCTACGTGAAATGTCAAGACTTTTGTATGCAAATGCAAACGGTACCAGAGATTGCTTTCCTGGTGAGGGCTTGAGATTTCTCTGCTGCTGTGCAGACTTGGCTAATGAAGGAGCTCTTCATTTAGGAGGAGATTGCTGCAGAAGGCAAGAGAAGGGTTAAGATCAAAGGGCAGATGCACTCATTTATAGCATATTTTCATGGGCTGAAACAGCCTCACATGATCTGTGACATTTGGCCACAATGGAGAGAATTTGGAGAGCGAGTGAGGTCAGGTGGGCGTCTTGGGAGAAAAACACAGAGAAATACTATAAAATATGTGCAGTTAAGCGGAAAAATCAGCATCTGCCAGCTTTTTGTTTTCTTTCTTGTTTTTTGGATTTGCAGGAAATTGTGTGTGTGTGTGTGTGTGTGTGTGTGTGTGTGTGTGTGTGACTTCAGCTTTGGAAATGAGAAGAAGAAAATAAGCAGGAGCCGCAGAAGGGAGTTGAGGGATAGTCCATCTAAGCCCAGCTCGTCCCCAGCCTGCAAGCACACGCAGCCCGGGCTGGCATCTCAAGGTGAAAAGTATTTGTTTCTTCCCTTTGAGTTTATGTACAAAAGAAGAGGGCCAGCCTGCCTGGGCAGATGCCACCAGACACAGAGATGTCTCCCATCACACACCTGGAGTCCTGTGCAGAGGCCCCAGGACACAACCCTTAAAAATGAACAAAGCCCCCAAGTCAGGTGCATGCAGAGCCTCCCGGCCAGCTGCTCAGAAGCCTCTCTACTTTGGGATTGTGTGGAAATATATATTTTTTAAAAATATACAATAAAATACATAATGGGAAAAGGAGTAAACAGAATCCCTATATGTGAAATTTCCCCTTGTCTTTGGCCTTTGTTTTCTTGATAAGAGGACCATATTCCAGCTTGCTCTTTTGTCTAAGGTGAACTACGTCCCGTGGTCTCCAGCCTGCTCAGAGTTTGTTCCCTTCTGTGGCCTGGGTTCCCTGGCAGCCCACCCGAGAGGGAGTTGGGTGGGCGGGGTCTTTATTAGGAGCAACGTGCAATGGAAGTAAGAGAGGGAGGCAGGGCTGTCGAGGGGGAGATGAGAGGGTGGCCAGCAGGTTGGCGGAGCCTCAGCCACGCCCCTGAGAAGCTCTGAGTGTGGGCCCAGTCCTCTGGGAATCCGGAAGAGTGGGGAGGGTCTGGACAGGGCATTTCCATACTCCCCAAGTGGAGCTCAGACCCTCCCCTTCACACCTAGTCAAGGAGCAGCCCCCACAGGGCTACAGGAAGCTCTGTTCTTGGAGAAAATGTTGGGGGAGGCAGGTAGTCATCGCCAACTCCTCTGTGTCTGTCCCAGAGCCTTGGTCCTTGGCTATCTCATCTGCTGGCTTGGGTGACCCAGGCCCCTGTCCCTGAGGGGACTCCTGGTCATCCTGCCTTCCTCAGGCAGGGTGGCTGCACTCCTCGATCCACCCTTGCAGGTGGGTAAGGGAACAGACCCTCCTTGGCCTGTCTCAGCAGCTCGCTGTCCTGACAGGATCAGTTTTTCTAGGTGGTGGCCATAGCTTAGAGCTCAAGGGGACTCTTCCTGTGTCTCTTCAGGAAGCTGTGCCTCCTGCAGGGTCCACAACCCTGACCCTGCAAAACACAGATGAGGGAACAGGAAGCGGGTTGTGTTCCAGTGGGTCGTTGAAGGTGATGGCCATAGGAGCTCCTCTCATCCACGCCACGCCCACCCGATGCGTGTGTTCTTCCTGCAGGGACCCAGCAACTTGCAGGCATCTCTGCTTCCACGTGTTTCCTGTCTCTTGTGAGAGACACCCATCCTCACAGAGCATCAACGCCAGGGCCCCCCACAGACCCTTGTCCCAACCTGCATCAGGCTGGCAGCTCCCAGGTGCCACCCACAGCCCCAATGCACTCCGGCAATTCCTCCACTGCAAGGTCAGGCCTCTGTGATCCTGGGATCCACAACTGTGAGCCCTTGGATAATGGAGCCAAGCCAGGCTCACCCACACCCAGAGGAAGTGACTGTCCCCATGAGGACAGATGCGTCCTGACCCTGCCATGGGAAGGTATTTGGTACACTCCATGGCCCAACAAGTGACAAGTAGACCTTTCCTAGACAGGCTTGACCAGAGCCTCACCCTGTGCCACAGGTTGCACATCAGGGGCAGATTTCTTTATATATATATATATATTTGTAGGTGAACACCATACCTTTATTTTATTTTTATGTGGTGCTGAGGATCGAACCCAGTGCCTCATGCGTGTGAGGCAAGCGCTCTACCACTGAGCCACAACCCCAGCCCCGGGGGGCAGATTTCTTAAGGCTCCCCAAGACAGGGTCTGCAGTAACGTGTCTCTTGCTCACTCTCATGCACACACAGCGGAACTGCCTCTGCAGGCTCAGAGGGCTCTGAGGAAGCTGGAGTTCAAACCATCAGGCCGCTACCTAGAAAATCCCATTCCCAGTGGTAGGGGCTCATTTTGTCCTTGGCAGAGCAGCCCTGTCTGTGTGGGACCATTAACCTCCTCTGTAGTGGGTGCTCCTTCTCAATTGAGGGTAGATTTTTGCACCCAGGGCTCAATGGTAATGTTGGAATCATTTTTGGTCATTAAAGCTGTGGTGAGTGGAGTCCAGAGTTGATGCTGAACACCTGCTATGCAGAATACAGCATGCCATGACGGAGGGTTTCAGTCAAGGTTGGAAAGTTCCAGCTACTCTGACAACTGAGAGTCCGCTGGTCCTCAGCTTCCTCTGACATCAGCTGTAGATGTTCGCACATGGATCTCCTCTGACTGCCGATCATAAGCAGTTTTTCCGTATCTAGAGAATCACAGAACTTAGCTAGAACTTCCCTGGCCTGCGTTCATTCTAGAGTCCATGACGACCTTGATGGCACTACTATGACATTTGGCACCCATGAATGCCTTCCCTGAGGTACACAGGCCTGTCTGTGCCTGGCTGCCTCCTCTTCTCTGGGTGGCTCTCATAGGTACCATGCCTCATTCTGCTACCACCACCCTGGGCCCTCCTCTACCTGCCATCAGAGTTTGGGATTCTTAGAGGAAGGCTCTGAAATGGATCTTGGTGAGATCAGTGGCATTTATTTGAGATCAGTGCATTTGGGAAGGGGAGGAGCAAGGACAGACATAGGGAGAAGCCAATCTGGGACACAGCCTAAAAACACTTTAGCTGTGGAAAGGAGGTGTCTGGTTTGGGCTGAAGGAGCCAGGGTTATTAAGTGGGAAACTTGATCAGGAAGGGCTTTATCCTTGGGTAAGGTGGCTCTCAGCAAGTGACTGGATAGAAGGGGAGGTAGGGATGTCACTCCGTGTCCACTGCCACAGGTCGGGTGATTGGATGGGGAGAGATTTTCTGGGGGCAGGATCTTTAAATGTGCATGGTGACCTGTGATCTTTGCCCTCCATGCTAGGTGTTAGATTTAGGATACCTAAGTGTGTGAGGGGAGGGGTGGGGTTTGTGTGGTGAGTGTGTGTGTGTGTGTGTGTGTGTGTGTCTGGGTGTGTATCCTTGGGCAAGGGATAATTTGTTCTGATAGTTGCCTCTCTAGAATTTTCTGAGAGAACATATTCTGCTGCAGAAACATACCAATCTTCAAGCTGTGCGTTGATTTACCAATGAGTGGATTTAGAGGCATTTGACTAGAGTTATTGAGAGTTAAGTAGGGTTTCTTTGCCAGATTCTTCCTTATCTAGGCCTCTTTTGGATTTGGAAGATTTTGAGAAACAGTTCAATTTTCTCTAAGTGGATAAACTATGGCGGGCAAAAGGAAAGGCATGTTCAGCCCTTGACTGCCTCCTGTGCACATGAAGGAGCACAGGTGTTCATCTGATTTAATTCCCTTAACATTCACCCTCATTTAACAACAATCTTAAGTTTATCTTCAGAGTGAAAAAAAATAAACTCTGAGCACTTGGAGTGTGTTTACCACATGACATTTCACCTTCGCTATCAATAGAAGGATGGAGACTGTATTTTCCTCTTTGCCTTTGGTGGTGCGAAGCTCAAGGCTTTTCTCAGAAGCAAGAGGAAGTACTGAAGAAGTTCATGTTGTGAGATCTCAAAGGGCTCCCGGAGGCCACCGGGGGAGGAAGGCGGGAGAGTGCGGGCTCCCTGATCCTGCGCTTCTCCCTGCAGGTGCACTGGACCTCGCTGTGTGGTCGCTGCTGGGGGAACACGGCGTTTCTCCGCAGGGTGGGAGAAGCGGATCCACTGGTGCTAGGGCTCCAGCAGCTCTGGGTGTCCAGGGAATCGTCTCTACTTCAGGGCAGTGAGCAGAGAAAGGCCCCAGGCATTCAGTGCTCTATACTCCCGCAGGATCAGCCTGGCTCAGGGAAGAGGGTCTGGGAGTGTCATGGCGGCCTGGCTCAGGCTCCTCTTCCTGTATTCCTGGAGGAGCACTGGTGGTCAGAGAGCCTGGGCGGCCTCCTCCTGTCCTGGGTAGGATTCCCCTGGCCTCAGCCTCAGATCTGTCTACTGGAATGGCCATCACGAAGGCCCCAGGCGAGACTTCAACAACAGGAATCTGTTTTCCCAGGCGTTGGCCTCTCTCCTGGGCTTGCAGATGCCCTGGGTCTCCCCGTGGTCTTCCCTCCATCTGTGTAAACAGAGACCTTCTCCTTTGACCACAGCCTCCTCTGAGCCCTCTCTTTGACAGGGCTGATCTGGGGCTTCCTTCTCTGTCCCTGTAGGATCTTGTATGAGCTGGAATCCTCTGAGCAGTTTAAGGGAAGTCGTCTCCCACCCTGGTGTCTGGCCTCCCTCCATACCTTGTCACCCCACACAGAGTGATGATGTTTTCCAATCACGGGGCAGGAGTGCTCTCCTGCTTGATGTTCCTCGCACCCCTCTCCCTACTATTTGACTGTAAATCCCTACTTGTCCTTGTTGGAGTCAAAGTTGAGTCTGATCTCCTCCTTGAGAAGACCTTACTGTGGTGGACCCTGTACCTATGGCCACGGCCTCCTTCCAACCAGCCTCAAAATCCATACAAGTGTTTGGGTGAACATTTTCTTTAGCAGAGTCTAACTCTAAACTTCCTCTTCTTAGATTGACACTGGTCATATGGGATGCAGGCTCACCTTCATGACCTCATGTAAATCTAACCACCCTTTGAAAGAACCCTCTCTAACAGCAACCGCACTCAGGCACTGGGAGATGGGACCTCAACAGGTGGAGCTGGGCAGGACTCAACCCAGGCTGCAAACCCTTCCAGGCCCCGCCTCCTATCCCCTCTCTGAAGGGCAGGAGGCTGTGGCCACTGTCTTCCAGGCTCCGAGTTTCCACCTTTCCTTCTTCCTGGAACCTCTGGACTGCTGTGTTCCAGCTCCCACCTGCACTCAGCCCTCCCTTGGAGAGCGTGGCTGTTAGAGGTGTGAGGCCACGTGGTCTGTCATGCAGAGATGAGCCTGAGAGTGAGGGACCCCGTACACAGAGGGAAAGAAGGCACATTTCTACGGCACCATGGCAGAGAAGCAGCCAGGGCTTGGCACAGGGAAGGAAGAAGGTTCTCGGAGCTTTAATGAGCAGCAATATGACTGGCAGATCCTTAGGAAGCAGGGTTTGCCTGCCAGGGAAGGGCTTCCGCTGGCCCTTGATGGCGGCTCCTTGCTGGGAGAAACTACGACGGGGATTTTAAAACCAAGTGAGAGGCTGAGCTCCATAGCTGAAGGCGACTCCAAGCCCCGGTGACCTGCTGTGGTGGCTTTATCCTCCTGGACCCTCCTCACTGGCACTGCACTGCCACCTCTCGCATACTAGCGCTCTCCTCCCTGGCTCATGGATCACCTTGAAACTGCCATCTCTAAATGCAAACCTGGGGCTCTTTTAACCTAAAAGCAAATCTGTTGCCTCCTTGGTCAAGGGGACCCCCTCAGTTGCACTCGGAGTTTTCCAGGCAGCTTGGAACATGGAGCACAGGAGGAAGGAACACACAGAGCTTCCTCTTCACAGCCTCACATCTCCAGCCTCCTGCTCTGGGCTTGGTTCCATTTGCCATGAATTATTAATACTATTATTGTTTTTTTCCCAGAAATTTTGAGACAATTTCATAAATGGTTTCTCTATTTTCTTATTCTATCACTGGTCATGAATATTACTGATTAATCTGTAATTTTATTGGAAAGTTTAGTTTAAATGCAAAGAAGAAGTCAGACCCCACTAGAGGCCATGCCATCTGATGCCATCTGATGTCCCCCAGCCCTCTCCAGAGGCAGCCCTGGCCCTGATCTGCACTTAAAGCTTTCTGGCTGAGCCCTGCCTTCTGGACAGAGCAGAGGAGGGTACTCTACTCTCTGGAATCTCTGTGAACAGCAAAAGGTCCCTCTGGGTTTTGTACCCCTGTCCCTGGAACAGCCTGGGGGTCCCCCGTTCATGGACAGAGCTCTGTTTAA
The DNA here is from genome assembly GCF_021218885.2 of Marmota monax. NCBI lineage: Eukaryota > Metazoa > Chordata > Mammalia > Rodentia > Sciuridae > Marmota > Marmota monax. The sequence continues at coordinate 5,615,867 of NW_026692843.1, read as the reverse complement.
AGGTCTCTGCCTCTCCTTCTGTCCACCACATTCTCCCACCTTTGGTGACGAGTCAAGGAGCCCCAGGTCCAGTGCCTTTGCTGGCCACCCCGTGCTGTTTCTCCTCTTTTTGTCTGGACCGCGTGTGCCTCCTGCCACCTCCTGTGTGAGCTGCTCTTGCTGGCCCACTGCTGTGGGTGGGAAGGGAACCTTTCTTCTCTGCCTCCAGTGGTGCCAGTCACAGGGGAGAGCAGGCCTGAGGCACCCAGGGGGCTCCCCACCTCCGCTCTCTGTTCAGCACCTGCACAAGCTCCTCACACCTGATCACCATTCAGTCTCCAAGGACTCCCTCCGTTTGTGGAGGAGAAGTGGAAGCTCAGGCCATTTAGGTGACAGCTGAAGTGACCTGGTGAGGGTCCCAGTGTGAGCCTGCCCTGGAACTGCGGCAGGGAAGGAAGCAGGCCTCCTGCTGGCTAGACTAGAAGCTGCTCTGTGCCCTCCCGTGGCCTGGCTTGTGAGTTGGGTGGTGTTCTGGGCAGAGAGGAGCAGGAGATGGAGCTGAAGCCTGGCCACCCACAGGACAGTAAGGGACACTATTTTCAGAGTCCCAAAGCCCATGGAGGTCATCCCAAGGTATCTGTGAACTCAGGATCGGAGAGACCGTGGGGCCCAGGCCCTGTGAGGCAGTGAGGGAGAGAAAAGAAGACCAGACCTGGGTTGTCCAAGTCTCAGGACCACCAAGGTGCACACCCTGGCTGGGCCAGGGCCATCCGCTGGGCCTTGGCCTTCCCATATAGCCCACTGAAAATCCCAGGGGCTCAGGCTTGGTCTGTCCCCTTGGAGCAGACCAGCAACGCGCTGTCAAGGTTGGGTGGGGGAGGCCAACTGTGCAGGAAGAGTTTCATGCAGCCCGGGGTCACAGGCTCCCCTGGCCTCTCCTCTCCCCAGCCCTCTGGGTCCCTGGCAGAGAGCAGGGCTCAGTGAATATTGCTGAATAAAGGAATGAAGAGGGAATGGTCTTCTTTTCCATGGCCCTCAGGATGAGTTGACAACGATGAATGGAAATATACTGTGTTAAAAAGAATTCCCAGAATCAACGACAAGAAAAGGGTAAATGGCCCACAGATACTTAGACTTCCACCTTCTTTCACCGAACCATGAGCTGGGGCTGAGGAAAGCATACCCAAGGGCTGGCACTTTGATACACAAAAGGCTGAGCAGCCTCAGAGCAGAGGCCCCACTGACCTTGCCTTGTCCCCCTGCCAGGAGCTGTTGTGCCTCACCAGGAGAAGGGTGCAATTGCCTTGCCCCCTCCAGGGGAATCTCATCAGATGGCCCAGAGAAAGAAAGACGATGAACTCCCCAGTCCAGAGCACCCCGGCAGATGGAGCGAGGGTCAGACGGACTCGTCCTCTCTTTTACAGAGGGCAGCTTGGAGAGATGACCTGGAAGACGAGGCCTTCACTCTGCCCAGCACTCCTCCCTCCCCATCCTGGACTGGTCATCCCCACCCTCCAGGATACCCCGGGCCAGTTCCTCTCCCAGCCCAGGAGGGCATGAACCCCTCCTGCCCTCCAGGGAGATGGGCACATTCTGTGCCCACCTGGTGGTGCCTCAGCAGACTCACATGACTTTCTCTCCCGTCACTGGTTTCAGCAAAGCTCTTGGGGGTGAAAAAGGGCCTTTCCTTCCACCCCACCTACAGTCCAGGGCTGGGCCTAGTCCTGCTCTCTGGTCTAGGGCAGAGGGTGGGGAGAAGAGAGGAGGAAGGGGTGCCACAGGCCCTGTCCTCAAGGGGCCACATGGAGGAGGTGCATTGGGGGTGAGTCTGGATTCACACTACAGGGGGAAGGTGCCAGTGTCACAGGTCCTGAGGTACCATTTGCTCCACAGGGACTTCCAGGAGCCTTCCAAATGTCATGGTGAAGAAGCTGCATCTGAAGGTGACCTCTGGCTTGAACTCGAAAGAAGGGTCAGCGTGTTGTGGTCACTCTCCTGAAGCTACCAGGGAGGCTGTCCTGGAAGTTGCCTTAGCCCCCTCTCCCTTTGCCCTTCCCCACGCCTGAGGCCTTCTGCAGGCTCACGTCCCTCCCTTTGTGCTGACACCCTTCATTCTAAGTGGTCTAGCTGCTAGCTACTAAACCTTGCTTTTGATTTACAGAACCTAGAGCATCTGATGACCTTTGCGACACCCCTCCTTAGTCATTAGATTTATAAATCGATGTGACAGCTGTTGAGAAAGGAAGCACAGGCCCTGGATGAGGAAGACTGGCTATGCAGTATCCCTGCTCTGACCCTCCTCTGCTCCCTGTAAAAGCCCTCCCTGCTCCTGCTGCCCCAACATGCAGCTGTGAGGCAGAGCCACTCCATCTTCTCAAGATTCCAGGCTTTGAGTAGACCTGGCTCCTTCTTACCAATTCTCGACTCCCAAATATGGGCCTTTGAGTGGCGGGCCGCCGGGACCTCACTTCTGGTAAGACTGCAGTTTTCCAGATGGGGGGATGAAATGGACACAAGGGAGATCCCCAACAAAGTGTCCTTTTCATTTTAAAATGTATTACAGGTGAGAATAAGAGGTGGTCCTGTTTACCCTTTAAGCCCCAGAAAATCAGTGACCTTGCAGAAGAGGGGTCGAGGTGGGGTGGCAAGGGCAGGAGAGGGGCAGAGCAAGGGCCTCCCCTGCTCACATGCTTCTGTTCCTGGAGCCAGCTGGGCAGTCTGTGGTGGACCGTCTGGAGGACCGTCCACATCAAGCCAGTGGATGGAGGAGCTGCAGGAAGCCCGGCCTCCAGCACCTCAGGAAACACCGAACCTCCCAGGTCCAACCCCCAGCAACACCCCACGTCCTCCCTCCCAGCAGGGTTGCTGAAGCTCTGAGATTGTGAGGTTCATTTGGGTGGGGAAGGAAAGGTGGCATCCTCGGTGCCCTTGGGCTCCAGATTCTTAGGTGAGAAAATGAGATCAAGTGTGCAAAGACCCTGCCTGCTATCCTCCAGAGAGCTGCTGGCTGTGCCCTGGGATCCCTGCCGCCCTGGAGGGTCTGGAGCTGATGGACCCGGGCGTTTTGATTGGGCATGAAATCCTGTGCAAAACTCCATGCAACGATGGTCCCAGTCACGAGTCTGTCAATTGTGGCCACCTTGGCAGAGCGTGTCAGGGCCAGGGCCAAGATGCTGAGTACAATCCGCGTGCTCTGAAAATCCCAACCTTTAAAATCCATTCTGAGATGTGATTTAATTAAATGCTGTGTGCTTGAAACTGGTTCAAATTAGTTTATCCGTTTCTGATGGTGGCTTCCCACGTGAGCACGTGCACTAACAATGCAGAATGTATGAAGTGCTGGCGTGCACGGGGAAAATACTCTTATGCTATTTAGAAATTTAAAAAGTAAATAAACGAAATGACTGCCCTTAAATTGGTAAACCAATTCCAGCCACCATCAAGTCTTAAAAAGCCAGACGTCTTCTAAAACTCTTTTATGAGCACACATGGCGAAACCCGCTGCAAATATTATTGTTTGTGAATAAAATGTAAATCAGTGCTTTTGTGTTCACCTGTAAGTTTTTCTTGAAAGCCAGTGATTGCATTTGAAACCTGCAATTCTCAACAAAAAGAGAAAAGTTCAGTGCTGATTGCTGGATATTTGGACCTCCCAGTGCAAACATTAACTGGCTGAGAGGCCCTCTGGAATGTAATGAAGGGAACAATACTGGGATAAGAGCCAAGCCCAGCAACTCTGGCGCCGGGAACCGAGGGATTTGCCTCCTGGTAATAGGAGCTGAGCACGGCCCAGCACTTCTGTTAGACTGGAAATGACATACTGTGATCCTTGACTTAGCCAAAGGGATTTTAAATGGAGGGAAGAGCTGGCAAGACAAAATCTCTTGCACTTTCCACAGTGTTTTCTAAAACAAGCGGAGGAAATCGGGAGAAAAGACTGAGTCTATTACATCTGATCCAGTTGAGCCCAGAGCGCAGCTTTTAACCGCTGTTATTATTTTTCGTACTTTCTCATCACGCCCTGCCCCCCAGAAAGCACAGACACGAAGCAGAAACCTGAGACTGCTTTCATGCGAGCAGAAGGGCACCCCAACATTGCGTTATTGACAGGAGGTCTGAAAACACTGACAGCTGCAGAAATTGTACAGTTGAAGTTCAATTCCCCCGAGTGGGAACGATATACTGATGGTATTAATTCTGTTTGGAATTGTTAAAATAAGAAAAGGTTATGGGGCTGAGAAAGGGACCTGCCTTTTCTTCCTGCGAACAAAGGCATACCTTGTGTCTTCCCTGGTGTCCTTGGAATGTCATTTCCAACCTTTTGAAACTGTATCTGATTATCCATGTGGCAATTAATCATAATTAAGCAGGCCTGAGGTTTGGAGAGGTACAAAGAGGGTGGCTACGAGCTAGCTGGCTGTGGTCCTGAGAACCCCTTTCCCTGTTCCTGGCTGCCACGTCTCTTGTTCTGGAGCTGCGTGCGGGGAAGTGCTGAAAGGCAGAGGCGGGAGGAGAGGGGACAGCTCAGAAAATCCGCAGGGGTGGGGGCGGCTGCGAGCGATTCTCCAGCTTCCCTCTCTTTGCCTATCTCGGCTCCTCACCAAGTTCCAACACACTGGAAGCCAGGTAACGAATTACCTTTCTAATGCCAAGTGATTTGGATCCATTCTTACAAAGCAGATTTTTTCAATTTATTACAGGAAAACATTCAATCACGATGTGCTGGCACCGGACCTGGGGCACATGGAATTCTCCTCCACCCGCTCCACCCCCAATGAGCATTTTAAAAGCTTAGCAAGCCCAGAATGCCGTCTTATTAAAATTTTTTATATATTTATAATTAAAATACGGGGCTGGCATTCGAATCGTTTTAACAGATGTAATCGGACACGCAAGGCTTTCTCGGGCCCAGGTCAGGCGAGAAACAATGGCTGCTTTAACTCCGGGCCTCGGCTCGGGTTTCTGTTTGCACATGGGCCCAATTTGTACCATTTATGATTAGGTTTAAGTAAGTTGATGTGCTATTTATTTAGGAGAATTGCCATTTCAGAATATTACCATATTCCCCCTACAACCGCGCGGCCGTGTGGCCGCTGCCTCGCCTGCCTGTGATTGGATTATCGCTGTGCAGATTGTGGTTCTTGCTCATCACAGACAGCCACTGCGAAGGACCTGGCTTTCCGGGTGACTTACCAAGGTTGCCAGGCTGGTTGTCTCTGCATCGTATTTACAGAACTCTGATATAAACGTTGGACTCTAAGACTTTGTGTGCAGCTGGCCAGCACCAAGGGGGTTGAAGTCCCTTTGAAACTAAAGTTGCTGCAAGCCCATGCAGGCTGACATTGACTGTCCCTGCTGTGCACTGGGGACACAGTCCTGGGAGAGAGTCCTGTTCCTTCAGGGTTCCCAGGGACACTAACTGCCATCTTGAAGAGGAAGGAAGGGTCTGCCTGACAGTAAAGGTTTGCACAATCTGCATTTCCCTCAACACCACAGCGCTCTGGGAAGCTTCTTCACACCATTTAGTGCAAACCGAAGTGGCCTGGGGCCTCCACCATCCAATGGAGAGGCGAGCGCCCTGGTATTAAGTTTTACTTTAGAAGGCAATGAGCCAAAACCTCTGATCCTTGGCATCCCACCCATCCCATGTGGGGCAGCTATTCCGTGACCGGGTGCTCTTTTTGGGAGGTCCCTTCCCATATCCTTGGTGTCTCCGGGGTACTCCCAGGGTCCTGCATGGCCCACCCTTCATGCAAGCTCTTCTGGTCTCAGTGCCTTCACCCCAGCTGTCCTGGGGGATGGTCCCTCCCTTGCTCACCCTGCAGGTTCAGACCTCCCTCCTCCAGAGGCCCCCTGGGCATGGCCCCGGCCAAGGTTCAGAAGCAGTGCCTCCTTCACCCATTGCCAACTCCCCATCTGCCCTTGACTTCTGGGGCAAGCTGACCTCACCCTACTTTTCCACTCCCAACTTGGCTGACTTGGGTGTTTCAGGAAGGGCCATCAATTGCACACCTATTTCTTTCACCCAGGTGGGCGAGAGTCCATATTCCCATTTCCTAACCACTGAGATTTTGTGAAGAGGTTTTCCTGGGCCTCAAACATGGGAGCTGGACAACAAGTGTGATGTTGGGGTCCCCAGACAGGCGCTCAGTTGTGTCACACTAAGGTCAACCTGACCTTGCTGGATAAGTTGCCCAAGGGGCTTTAGTGAGCCCCTTCTTCTGTCCCCAATTCTCCAAGTGGACATGCCACCAGGGGAGCAGGCCCCCGTCACCCACGGTCTGGCTATGGCTTCCCCTCCCCAGCACAGCCAGCTTTCTGGCTGACCCATAGTGTTCAACTGCCCAGCCCCGCTTCCCATGTATGGACAAATTCCATTTTCCGGCTGATTACCCTTTGTCACTTGTTGGGTTAGGCGCCTCCTGGAGAAATGGCAGAGACTGTCAGGGGAGGTGGGTACCAGGGCCCCGGATCTTAAAAACCAGCCTTTTAATCCGAGAAAAGCCCTGCTCCTCAGACCCTGCTCTCCCCCTTCCTCTCAGGTTCAACACGTGATCAGCAGCTGGAAATCACATAAAGATAAATTAATAACCACATTCTGATGCTTCCAAAAGAAACAGTTATGGGAGGAGAAACAGAAACAGACGCATGACTCATTCTCTCTGGCTCCTAGCACTTCCCATTTTTTTAAAGATAATTACTGCATTGTTGACCTTTTGAAGTCTAAAAAAACAGATAAGATAATCATTTTCTGGGGGTGGGGGGTATGCAGTGTTTTAAAGGGATGTGGGGCTCTGTTTTATTGCCTGGGCCTCTGGAAACCCCGTTTCATTCCTGGAGGTGGATTTGTTTTTAACAGCATTAAGCAAATGATTGTTCTGGCAGGGCCATGGCACAGGGATGCCTGGCACACAGCACTGGGCCCCAAGGTCCCTGTGCCTGGAACCCTGGGGATCAGAAGGCAGGTGTAGCTGAAGAGTTGCAATGAATTAAAAGCCAAGTGTAATACAACCCAGGCTAATGCACTGCTTGTCAGAGACAATACTCTAAATTCAGCCAGTGAGCCCAGCTTGGCATTGGAGTCAAAGAGCCCTTCTCCATTCAGAAATGAGGGGTGTCTCATTGACTAAATAGGATCTAGAATCGATCAGGCTGGGGAGTCTCTCCAGCTTTGGGGCCTCCACATGGGTAAGCACAATCATTCCTGGTTTTATCCCCCAAATCAAGATCCAGTCACGGTCCAGAAAACTATGGCTGACCACACCTTTCTGTCCTCGTGTGTTAGGGCTGTCCATGGAAACATGGTCTGGAAACTGTCCTTGGATAATCCCAAAGATCCTTTGTGGCACCCATGGCTCTGGGGGCTTCTCCCTACAGCTGGGTGCTGTGGCATAGAGAACAACATCTTCTGGGGGAAGACAGAGGCTGGGCCTCACTCCTTCCCAGGAACCCTGACTGGCAGCGTCCTCTGCAGCTAGGACTCTCGGGCGTGTTCGGGTTTGAAAGGAGAGTTTGTCTGTTCTGTCCAGGGTGTCGTGGAAGGAAGGTGATGTGGCGTGTGCCTCAAGTCTTGGTTATAGAGTAGGAGAATTCTAGAATCTCTGCAATACCAGAGGCAAAGAAAAGTTAGGTGTTGGCTGGGGAGTCTCTCCAGGTTTGGGCTTCCACATGGCTAAGCACATTTGGGGGAAAGTTTTCTCAAAAATTCTTCCCTGAGTTTGCGACAGAAGCAGAACATTGGTGACAGATAGTCTCTATCTCCATTGCCCAGTGTCACCGGACCACAGGTTTCTCTAAGTCCCTGACCCCTGAGGTTGGGAAGCTGGAGCAGTGGGGCTTCCAGGACACATCCTACCCCTCCTGCCTCCTGGACTTTAGCTCACCAACCACGTTGGCCTCCATGGCCACCTGCGAGGCAGATGGCAGCAGGACCTGCCACCCCTAGCCGAGGAGTGCTCAGCCAGGAGTGCGAGGTTAGGAGGAGCCCGACTCCAGTCTCGGCTAGTGGGGTCTAGATTCTGCAGCTCCACAGGACGGAGACAATTCCACTCATCCCTGTGGTGACTTTTATGAGTTTTGCCTGTGTGTTTTTCTGTATCAGCTGGAAATGTTTTGATTATTTGCATTAAATTTAAACAAAATATATCTACCTCTATTGCTAAAGAGAAACTAATTGCCAGTGGGATTAGAATTAATAGAAATGATTTGGGGTGGGCTGAAATAAGGAAGATTTGCTTGCAAGGCAATCTGAGTATATTTGGACCCCAATCCTTCTCTTTCCTGCCATCTCCCCTTGTGATCCCTCCAAGTAAGCTTGAAGCTCCAGCTTCCACTCGCCTCTCCACCTGAAGTCCAGGAAGAACAAGCCCAAGGGGAAAGGGAAAAGGTGGCAGTGAGATGCTCCCTCCAGGGTGCCACCCAGGGATGCCCGAGGCTGCTGGGTAGGTTGGATGGGGTCCCTGGGACACAGACACTGGGCAGAAGCATTGGGTCAGGGCAGGGGAGCAGGCAGACAAAGGAGACCGAGGCACCCGGAGATCCCTGCAGTGCTGGCCACGAAGGGAAACCAAGAACTCATCCTCATCCTTGTCCTCATCCTCAGGGTGGAGCTCAGAAGGGTCTTCAGTATCCTTGGTTTGAAGGCTCGGTGGCTGGACCGTCCTGCCTTTAAGTCGAGGCCAAGATGTGTCCTGGGGCTTCTTCCAGCACCTTCGCTGGTGCCCATGTTGAGGTGGGCACAGGACAGTGCTCCTGGAGCCAACCCCACAGACCCACGCAGCTCGGAGCTGAGCTCAGCCCAACCTCAGGAGGAGCCCCTCCCATGGAGGTGATATTTAACCACCCGAGAGAAATCCTGAGCATTTAGCATTTGCAGGCTTTGAATCTTAGAATTTCAACATTCAGTTTTTCCTCCTCCCCAGCAGACTTTCTGGCGTGGGGCAAATGTGAATCTTGTGCAGATTGAAACAGAAACTCAGATTCTTGGACTTTCAAGTTCAAGTTCATTAAACTTTGGGCAAGTATCACTTTTTGTGTCTGAGAGGCATAAAGTAAATCTGATCCATGGAAAAGGCTCAGAAATCTTCCAGAGACTCACAGAAGTATTACGAACATCATTTTAATACACTCCTTCTGAACCCAGACACGGAAAGATAACATTTTCCACATTTATTGTCATGGCAGGGAAACTCTGGGGCCTGTAAGATTTTTTTTTTTCAGGAAACAATTTCTAAAGCAATCCTGCTGCCTTCTGAGCACAAGAGCTCAGGCCCACACCAGCTCGGCATCCGCCTGCGTCATACACCATTTGTAGGGTTCAGCCTTCTCCCCCTAAAGATGTGAAGCCCGTGGCTACTTTGAGGGCTCCAGATGAGGCGCAGGTGCTCCTTTATGGAGAATGCCTTGCACCCTGTAATGGCCAGGCGGGCCTCGTCTTTCCAAGTAGTTTATATTTCAAGTGAAACACAGGGTGGCCTGGCTAGGTCTTCAGGGACAAGGAGGAGCTCCGGAGCTGTCCACGCCTTAGCATAATCCTGCAGTATATTAGGGAGGAAGTGCAGAAACACATGCTGGGGGGGGGGCTGGGCTCTTCACCGTGGCCCCCAGCCCCGCGCCCAGGGGATACCGCGTGCAGGGGCTTCTCCAGGGCTCAGCCCACCGAGGCTCTTCCCACACTGTGTCCTTTCTTTACTGGGCAGCGTGAAGTCGGCATGAAAGTTCCCTGGTCTGGTTCTCTGGACCAGAAGCCAGGGAGAGGAAATGGAAAGGATCTGGGTGGACTGGGGTCCATTTGTCTTTAAACAATCGGTTTACACATGTGAGAAACCTTTCCCAGACCACAGGATGTGGACATGCTTCTCGGGGGAATTTCAACATTAGGACTGAAACTCAGCCTGGGATGGACAGGAGGTGTAAGTTACCCAGAGATGGGGGATGTGCCCACGTCCTGAGGAAACCGCGGGACCCAGATTTAGCACCCACAGGAAGCCACCGTTCCTCCCTCAGTTGGTTCTGGGAGAGAGAAGACCCTCTTTGACCATTTGTTGAGATGATGTGCTGAGCCTCAGGATATTGACACCAGTAAAAGCAACACGTTTTCTCTTCATTAACTGAAGGTCTTGAAATGAATCATTGTTTTGGGGAAAATGTGGCAACAGTTTCAAAGACTCATGAAATCATATTTTACATTCTTCCTCTGACTAACGGAAAATCCCCTGGGGAATACAGTGGCAATGTGACATGCCCAGAACTCTCTTTGGAGGTGAGAACGCTAATTTCCTCCAATGTGAGTGATGACTAACAAGGGACCTGCTGTTATCCTGGGAACAGGGGGGACTTGGGCCCAGGTCCTGCTGCACCACTGCCACTTCTGGCCCTGCCTGTCCTGGGGACCTTCACCCTCCAGCTGAAACTGTGTAGATTATAGTAGGTTAGCATTTACTCAAGCTTGGGCTGTGGATTTCTGGCTTTCTAGAATGTTATCTAGTGTGCTGATAAAAAATAAAACAATAAAACAAACAAACCCCCAGCATTTATAAGGAAATAAAGCAAACTCTGAGACTGAGTCCCACCAGTGCAAGCTGACTACACGTCTGGTAATTTTCACCCCAAACATATGCACACATGTTGTAACCAGTTGCTAAGGTCCTGGCCAACACGTGAAGCTGTTGTGAATGCTGACAGGGAAGGAGCCCCATCCCCAGGACATCCCCCTCTGTCCATCCTTCCCACAGCTCTTCAGTTTTCAAGGCACATCTTGGAGAAAGGCTTGAGGTAAAGATCTTCATCTGTGGTCACCTCTTGATGGGCTGAATGCAGTTGCAAAATCATATATTTAACTTTGACTGGACTCAGAAAGGAACCGTGTAATTCCAAATTGTGCCTCTGTTCACAGACACTTGGAGACAATCCTGCAGAGCTCACAGAGCCCACCCTTCAGAGAGGGGCTGGAAATAACCCTTTAAGGGAGGTGCCATCTTACCACGTTCAAGTGGGAGAAGACGGGACTGTTTTAATTGTGCAGACTTGCAAGACTCTCTGTGACATGAGGTCAAGTATAAATTTGAAAACCAGTACATGCACACACATTACATGATTGCATTTTCTTTTTTCTTAAAACAAACCAAACTCCTCACTCTCTGTCTCTCTCAACATGATATTAAAAAAAAGCAAAAGTTATCAATCTTTTTGATTAATCAGACATTTACTTAATGTGTTAAAATATATGAGATATATGAATGTCGGACTGAATGGTGAAAAGATAATAAAACAAGGATGTCCAATATTTTGAGATGGAAGCAAGATTCATCAATTATCGAATAGGAAGGAGGCTGTGTTTCATGAGGATTTTAATTTTAGTACCCTGGTGACTAATTGCATAAAGAATCATTTTACAGGCTCAGTGGCCATTCTTATAACATCTTTTGTAAAAGGTTTACTTTATTTTTGTTGTTGTTGTTGTCTTTCAAACTGGGTTGACTGTTTGGGAGGCCTTTGTTTGGTCTGGAGTTCTTTGGCAGGTGTGTGTGTTGCAGGTACTTTTCCTGGCCCACGGCTTACTTTCGCTCTCTTCATAGAGTCTCACGGTGAGCGGAAGCTGTTACTGTTGATGATGATTAGCTTTTGAAATTCTTGGCTGAGTGCTTTTTGCACTCTGGCTACTAAATCTTTTCCTGATTCAAGGTTGCAAAAATAGACTTCTATATTTTCTTCCAGAAATTTTACACTTTTCTATGTTTATGTCTATGATCTATCTCAAATTATTTGTTTATTCTGTATAGGAAGTAGGGGTCACAGTTCACATTTTCTCTTCTGCTCATCTACAGCTCACCATGATTAGATGAAGAGGCAGTGCTTCCCTGTGAGGCACTCCGGGCCTTTCTCAGGAGTTATTCACCACCGGTACCTGGGGCTATTTCTGCACTTCCCCTGCAGCACCCCTGGTCCACCCACAGCCAGAGCCCACCTGTCTGGAGAACTGCAGGTTGCCATGAGTGCTGCTCTTGGTAGTGGAAATGCTCAGTCCCTGTCTTTAACGGTGGTGTGGCTGAACTAGGGTCCACAGGTTGCCATAGAATTTAGAATCAGCTTGTTAGTGAAAAAAAAAGTTTGCAGGAATTTTAATTGGAATTGTGTTAAACATACAGATTTGTCTGGGGGAGAGTTGTTCTCCTCTTAACATTGGGTTTTCTATTTGATGAAATGTACCTCTCCATTTATTTAGTTTATAAAATTTTCTTTTAGAAATTCTCTTTTCAGTTTTGCAATTACATGCCTAGCATGGCTTTTATTAAATTTGTTTCTAAATATTTTACACTTCTTGATGTTATGGCACTGTTTCTTCAAGTGGTTCCATTTGCATGTGGCTGGTGTGTGTAACTGTGGGGTTATTATACTGATCTTGTTCCATGATCATGCTCAATACTCTTACTAGTTCTCGCAGTGTTTTGATTCCCTATGATACCATCACATCTGCCCAAACATTCTTACTCCTTTGCAGCTTCTCCAACTTTATGGCTTTTTTAAAACTTTATTTCTCTGGTGACTCAAAATGACGAGAATACATACATCACCTTATACCCAGCTTTGAGGGAGAACACTAACCATCACACCACTAAATATGATAATTTATTTATAGGTACCCTTTAACAGAATGAACAAGTTCTTTTTGTTTATAACTTGATGAATTGTCTTATTCTTATCATCAGTTGGTTTGAATGTCAACAGATACTTTTTCTGCATATATTTAAATGCTGGTATTTTTTTCCTTTATTTTGGGAATTTAGGGAGAATTATATTGATGAATTTTTAATTATTAAATCAACCTTGCAATGAGGGGGCAAGACTTACTTGCTAAGGATGTTTTATTATCTTGTTACATATAGCTGAATTTTATTTATTAATGTTTTGTTAACTATTTTACCTGTGCATGTATAAGGAAAATTAATCTTTTATTGAAATTTTATGATATTTAGTTCAATTTTAATATCAGAATTATGCAGGCCTCAAATGATTGGCAAGTGGTCATCTGCTTCTCTTTTCTGGGGGGTTTATGTGTGACTGAACTTCCTTTGTCTTTGAATGTTTGATATGACACACACTGAAACCTCCTGGTCTGTGGGTGTGTGCACATGTGTATGCAGAGGTCTTCCATAATAAATTTAATTGCTTTAACCAATATTTTATTATTCAGATTCTTAAAATTTCTTCTTTTTAAGGAGAATAGGGGTAAGTGATGTCAGGACAAAAAAGTTGGGTAATTCATGTTGATTAACTCAAGTTAGCCATTCCACAATGCACATGCTTTAAAACATCATGTTATCAGTACGTATAATTTTATTTGCCAATTAGAAAATAAATTTAAACTTTCTTCTTGTGTCAATGCATTATGTCTTCCATTTCTTCGATGGGGTGGGATTCAGGAAAGTTGAGTTGTCCAGTTTTCCCGTCTTGCTCTCTGTGGCTGGGGTAGGGTAGATCAGGCATCCTCTCCTTCTCCCAGGCTGGCAAACATACTCTTCCTTCTTTACTTTTCCTTGCTAAGTTTTGCTCAGGGTTGGTAAAATATTGATTTTATTAATATTTTCAAGGACCTAAATTAACCTTTGTTAATTTTCTTTATTATTTCTTTTTTGCTTCATTGATTTCTCGGATCTTTACTTTTTACTTCTTTAATTAGTTTTTGGGTTTTGTTAGCTCTTCATTTTCTTCTTCCCCAAGAAGGAAACTAGTATTGATCTCACACCTTTTTTAAGGACTATCCATGCATCTAAAGCTGTCCTTGCCCATGAGCACTTCCTTTTGCTGACTCCCATGAGTTTCAGGACCTTCTGTGCATGTAAAATAAGGGACTGGCAGTTGTTAATTTTCCTGCACCTCAAAGATGTCATTTCTTTGTTGCTTGGCCTCTGGTTCCTGTTGTTTGTCTCAGCTGTGGCAGTTGCCACTCCCTGTGCATTTGGTGTGTGGCTTCTTGGTGGCTCCTTTCACATTTTCTCTGCTTTGCTGGCTTGGACAATTTCCCATGATGCATTGCCTGAGGCTTCCTCTCCATTCATGCAGCAGGGGACTGTGGTGCCTCTGTAGAGCGGTAATGTTCATGATCTTGGAAATCGCTCAGCACTATTTCTTTATTTTTCCCTGATGTATTCCATTTCTCCTCTTCTTCTGGGAATCTAATAGTATATTTATTCCTTTGTGTTTCTCCTTCAAGTTATGGAGATTATTCCATTCATTTAAACAAACAAATGAACAGAATCCTTCCTTCTCTGGGTTATGCAGTTTGTAGAATTTCTCTGCTGCTCTGTGTTCCAGTTTGTGGGCCGTCTCTGCTTTGCTCTCTACCTGCAGATGGTCCGTGTGAATGGATGTTTCACGCAGGATGTTTTATTCTCCTGCACTAGAGCTGACCTGTGTCGTCTTTATTTATAGTCTCCATCCACTGCAAAGGTTCCTCCTCCATGTTCTTTATGGACCACTTGGCCTTAAATTCTCCAAAATACTTATGTTCCCATTGTCTGCTTTTCCTCTGGATCATGGATCACATTTTCCTGCTTTGTCTCATAATTTTTGTTTGTATGCTAAACATCACTTAAGACCTTCTGTAAAGAGCATTAGGTTGCTTTGAGTGGTTGTTGAATTTTGTTCTGGTACTTAGTTAAGTCATCAGCAGGCACTCTTGATCCTATCACATTGTCTTTAGCTTTTGTTAAGATGAATCTGTGTTGGTTTTGGTCTTAGTCCTAGGACATGAACCTTAGTCTAGGAGATACATAGGCAATAGACCCTCCATCTGTAAGGGACACATTCCAAGACCCCCACGGAATGCCTTAAATACTATCAAACATTACATAAACTGTATAAACCTAGCTATGATGATACTATTAACAATAGTAACTAATAATAAAATAGGAAAACTAAAATGATATACTGTAATAAACTATCAATACTCTTGTGCTTGGGGATATTATTGGGTTAAACAAGGTTCACCTGAGCAGGAGTATTGAAATACCACAACGTCTGTCTGATAAATGACAAAGCTGGGTGACTACTGGGTGGGCAGTGCATACAACCTGGGGAGGAGCCACGTCTCGGGCAAGAAGGGCAGGCAGTGCAAAGGTCCATCACATGTCTCAGATGGCATGAAATTTAAAACTCACGGATTATTTATTTCTGTAACTTCCATAGTCTTACAAAATGGTTGATTACTGGTGCCTGAAACTGCAGAAACCAAAATTACAGTCAAGGGAGCCCTCTTATCTGAGTTTGTCCGTGTGCCTGTGTGTGTTAATTTTTAATTTTTTCCTGGTGGGAAAAAAAAATCTCATTTACAAATTCAACGATGACCAAAATAATTAAGAATAAACTAAACAAACAATGTAAAATTATCCATTTGAAGAAACATTAATTTTTTGCTGATAGACTTTTAAAACATGTTTTTAAATTAATAAATACTTTGGCAATATAATTTAATTGTAATCCCTAAAATTCCCAACAGGATTTTTTTACCGTATTCAATTCTAAATTTCATAAACATATTCCAGTATCAATAGCAGGAAAAAATATGAAAATGGTAAATAGATGAGTTAAAGTAGTGCATTCACATGTCACATGCATAGAGTATATTAAGCAATTTGGTGGTTAACTTAGGGATAGACAATAATTGAGTACAAAAATAAGTTTTAATACTAGCTATTTGCTAAAACAATTCCACCTGTATGCTCACCTCATTTGTCAAATACATAAATTCTAAATGTATCAAATTTTTAAATTTACACCTGAAATATTAGAACACAGTATGGAAGAAATTTATTTATATAATTTCTGAGTGGGAGAGAACTTAGTTAACAGAAAAAAAGGATCTACATGCTACATTTTTTTTTAAAGTATACAAACATTATTTGGGCATGAAAAATTGCTCAAAGTTAAAAGACGACAGTTAGAGAAAGAAAGTTTGGCTGTTTATGCAATAGAAACAGGAATTTCTTGATTTTAAAAATGCTCTTGCAAGTCAGTTAGAAGAAGTCATAACACAATACAAAATTGTGCAAAAGACTTGAGCAAAATTTCATACATAAAGAAATACAAATAGATTTTGAACTTAAGCTAAAACCTGAACCTCATTCATTATTAAATAAGTTAATTAAAGAAAATTAGACTGAAGTACTACCTTACTCTATTTTATGCTGCTGTAACAAAATACCAAAGGTTGGTCAATTTATAAAGTAAAGCATTTCTCACTGCTTTAGGGCCTTCTTGCTGTGTCATGGCATGGCAGCAGGTCCCGTACCATGGAGAAGACACCTCAAGCAGGTCAACATGCACGAGAGAGGGGGCAAGAGCAAGAGAAAGGTGAGGAGCCGGACATGCTTTAGTTACAACCCATTCCCACAATAACTAATCCACTCCCATAACAGCTTCCTTCCTCGTGGTGAATCCCTGAATGTCCCCACCTCCCAATTAAATACCAGGCTGGGTTTTGGAGGGGACTTTCAAACCACAGCAGATACCATTCTCATATATGATGTGGATAAAAAATTAAGGTCCGGATACTCTGTGGGAAAATTGTGTGAAAATAGGCCTCTGCCTACGTGTGATGGTAGAAACTGTGGGGCAGCCTGAGAGCTGCTGCCTTTTTGCCTAGGAATTCGCCTTAGGTGCCATTTGAAAAAGATGCACACGTGCTTACTTTAAGTGTGACAAGAGGACAGGAAAAATAATTGCCCAACAATAAGGAGCTCATTAAATAATTTTTGGTATATGCATAAAACAGGACACAAAGCCAACCTGAGAAGTGCCCGTTATGTCCTGATCCAGAACACATCTCCAAGCCACATTTTTAATAAAAGTCAGGCTTCACTACGATATGCATAGTATACACCGCTAGTGTAAATAAAGAGCTACACAGGCAGGCTTGCACACCCGCACGTGCACACACATTCCGGGTCTGTCAGCCCACCCACCTGGAGGTTCCAACAGCCTGCCCTCTGGGACTGACCTCTTATGCAAGTCCTCGCCTCACCACACAGTTTGTCCACGTTTGGACGTGTGTGGACTGCACTGTACGCTGTGCCCCTATTTAGGTGGAGGTTGGTGTCACTGGCCATCACCACAGTGACAATGCTATGGACAATATTTCAAGGTCTCCGACGTCATTGATACTTTCCTTTCAGACACGGATGGAACACCATGTACATGAAGCGCATCTCCCCTGCTCAGTCGGCTGACTTTGGATCTCCTCCACAGACAGCGCTGTCTTGAGCTGAACCCACTGGAATGAGGCTATAAATCTCCTCGCGCAGAGCGTTACTGGGTCCACTAATTAAAGGCATTAGGTATAAAGCATTGTTTGATGGTTTGAGGAGACTGAATCAATCTTCCCTCTGGGCAAGAGGGCATATTCCCTGAAACCCCGGTATCTCGCCAGGGTGTGTGACTGAACGGTGGCTCTGCGGCCCCCTGGTTCTCTCTCCCGCTCCTGCATTCCCAGGGCGATTGCTCAGAGGCCCCTCCTGTCTCAGTGGTCAAAGCCACACTCAGAACTTTAATTTGGCTGATCATTTTCAATGGCAGGCACATGAGGGGCTGGCTTCCACCTACTCATCCGCCAGCAGCTGCAGAGAGCTCTGCTGTGCACTGGGGACTCTGGGGCTCTCAGGATGTGGGGTGCATGGCCCCTGCTCTCAGGGAAGTTCCACCCCGTGAGGACAAGTGTGAACCAGTGTGCAGCAGAATCACGGGAGCTACCACCAGAGCTTGGAAACCAGCTCCACCTATGAACAAAACTGGGAAAAAGCCAGCCAGGGCACGGTTCAGCTGGGGAGGGTCAGCAGGGGAGGACATGGAGAACGCCCAGCCCCGACACAGGTGGCCGTCTCTGGCCTTGCCTGGAATGTGCCCTTCCAGGATGAGAGGAGACTCTTCTGGAGTTAGTGAACAACTTGACGAAAGCCTGCTGGTGTCTGCAGGTGAGCGAGGCCTACAGAGAGCCCATCTCCAGTCCCAGGCCTCCCATCCTTGAGGCTGAGGAGGGGCCTTCCACCCACTCCCCTCTGGACACCTTGGGCACGATTTTGGAGAACCACCTCAGGCTGCTGCAGCAGAGACTCCAGGCCTGGACGCAGACATTTCTGCTTTAACAGGGACCCAAGTGAGCCATGGTTCAGATGCCTCAGGCCTAACCATCATTAGGAGTTAATCCCTGGGGCCAGGAACCTGGGCTTCTGGGGAGTTCCAGTGCCAAGTTAGGCCCAGTGAAGTTCGTCCCCCAGGAGAGAGAAGCCGTGGCACCAAGTCAGCTGAGAGCTATTGTCCCTGTATGTGCACACGGAGGAAGCAGGGAGAGCCCGAGTCCCTCTGGTGATGAGTCCAGGCTTGTTGAGATGGAAAGTGGTTCCCAGGATGGAGCGGTTCCCACGTTAGCAGAAGACTCGGGGGAAGCAGCAGAGATGGAGGGGAGTTAGGAGAGGAAGGCTGGATGTGCATCCCCTTGACATCGGTGGAGCTGTGCTGTGCGCCAGGCAGCTTTGATGTGGCCACGAGCTCTTCCCCATGAGGATGGGTCACAGGGCGCTGGCCTGCTTCTTGCCGCTTTGAGGGGAAGCCCCTGGCTGGTTCACGCCCACAGGGCTGCCCTCTTGTTCAGGTTGAGGTTGCCTTGAAGCCCTTTCTCTGCTTTTGTTTCCTCTCGTGGCCCCTCTGAGTGGAGCAGGGCTCTGAAGGTCCATGTCCCTCTCGTTGAGGATTCCTTCCAGGTCGTTTGGAATTCATTCCTGGCACTTGCTCCAGACAGATTCCGTTTTGCACAGCACTGTAAATGTGGAGAACCTGCTGGAAAGCTCAATGACTTTCCTCTCAAAACAATTTTCTGCTAACTTTATGTTCCTAAGTCTGCCAGGCCCCAGAGCTGCACACACGTCTGATTTGAGGAGCAGTAAGTTTTACAAGAACGCAGAACTAAAGGAACTGCACTGCTCTCCCATCAGCTGAGGACGCGCTGCCCGCTCTCTTGGAATGTGGCACCCCGAGTGCAATCTGTGTGCAAACAGCTCTGAAGTGGCCCAGCATCGCCACGATGCTCCCAGATGCATGAGTGAGCAGTCGCCAGGCGTCAGGCTCTGGAGGGGAGGCGGCCCGGGCTCCACCAGGCTGGCCTACGGGGATGGCAAGCGGCCCCCAGCCTTCCTTCCACGGAGGGCCAGGTGCTTGGTGCTCACTCTGGCTTTGTTTTTCCCAAGATGGCTTCAGCTTGGATGCTTCCAATTAAACTTGGCCAGAATGCTTTGGCTGTACTGACGTAAGCTTATCATCAACGTCACCATCACCATCCGGGGACATTTCCTGTGTGCGTGTGGCCAACTCTTGCCAATTTCACTAATGGCCCTTTACTGTCTGCCATGTGCCAGGTCCTGTGCTAAATGCTGGGCAGACGGCCACGCACTGCATCCTGGCTTAAGGAGCCGGTGCTGCCAGACAGCAGAGAAAGAACCTTTCAAAACAACACACACCGAGCTTTACTGGGGGATGTGTTGTGGAGACACAAAGGGAGCACTTCGCTCCAGTCTGGGCAGAGGCAAGGGGAAGGCTTCTCTGAGTGGCTGTGTTCTGTAGGGGGGAGTTGGGCAAACCTAGGAGAGGAAGCCCCGTGTTCAGGAGGTTCTCCAAGGCACCACGACCCACTCCAGATGTTAGGAGGGGACCCCTCCTCTGTTTCTGCCTCAGGTCAGTCACAACTGGGACCTGGATGGAGCCTGGGATTCCCACTGTGCGGGCCAGTGCAGGTTGAAGTGTCTGCTTCCTTCCTGCAAGGGCCCTCTCTGGAGGACCATCTTGGCATCCCCTCAATGAACATCTTCATTTTTCCATGATCTACTCAGGGCCCCCAGAAGCAAGACCCAGAAATCAGCCTGTGCCAATCTCAGGGATGCGCT
The DNA here is from genome assembly GCF_021218885.2 of Marmota monax. Classification (NCBI taxonomy): domain Eukaryota; kingdom Metazoa; phylum Chordata; class Mammalia; order Rodentia; family Sciuridae; genus Marmota; species Marmota monax. Next base: position 5,595,960 of record NW_026692843.1, on the reverse strand, counting down.
GGATCCAAAACACAACCTTCCAGATTTGGTTTGGCATCACCGTACAATCGGAGCCTTTGAATATTCATTTATCTTATTTTCTTCTATTCATTCATTCAACAAACTCTTGCCAAATACTGATTGCTGATGATGGTGCAGAGGATTGATGGGTGGGTGGAGAAATACATAACAGAAATTGGCATCTTACATATAAATATTTTAGCCCAGTGCTTAGATACATGGGGTTTCTCTCTTTTAATCCTTAACTACCCGTCTATGAAGTAGGACTGTTATTAAGTTAATTGTGCAGAGGGGCAAAGTGAGGCTTGGAGAGGCGCTGTGACATCCCACCCAGCCCTTTGCTGGTGAAGCCTGCGTTCCCTCCCAGGGAGACCCAGATACAGGGGTGGATCCCTAGAGAGATGGTGGGAGAAGGCATCCCAGTGGGGAAAGTGCACAAGGGTGGAACCTGGTGGAAAGGGGAGTGGCCCGTGTGGCCATAGCAAGGAGGCCAGCACAGCGGTTTGAAGCAGAAGAGGGAAGGCCTATAGTGCTGCAGTAAATAGCTCATGTTTTTAACACAGGCACTGGGCGGTCATTGGTGCAGTGAACACAGATCGAGGGTGCATAGGTCCTAGGAGGTTAATGCTGGGATATGACAATGTGCATGATTTTGTAAAAACACTTCAACACCAGGATTATGTGCAGACCACAGTAAGATGCCAGACCTCCTGCTGTGTATGCTGATAGGGACAGCATGGTCAGGAGGGCTGCTGAGCTCTCCTTGGGAAGCCACAGCTGCTAAGGCAGCCCCCACAGTGTTTCCAACACCTATAACATCAATAACAATGATCTACAGCTAACACAACTGTCAGTCAGGCGAGGCTGGGCAACACCAAAGTCTTTGTCACCTCTGGCATAAAACCATTTCTGACCCTTGTGAAGTCAGATGTTGGGCCCATGGTCTCCTGCATCTGATCTCCGGACGACACTGGTTATATGGCGTGGATCGTTAGCACCCATCAAAAAATTAGGTGTTCCTTTAAATTTCCCAGTCTGGTTTGGAAATTTTTCAAGATAAAAACTGAAAGGCTAGCACAAAGACCATGGGCAATAGTCACCATGGGCATTTGATACCGGTCAACATCTTCCACATTAGCTTCATCTCCAGCCACTGGTCCAGACAAATGTTTGGAAAGCATCACAACATGCTTCCATAAACAGCAGCACACAGCTTCCAAAATCCAGGACTTTTTTTCATATGAAGCAGCCCTATCATAGGTGGGATGAATTCACGGGAATTCCCACATTGCATCTATTAGTTACCTATACTTAAGTTTCCCCAATTGTCCCCAAAATATATTTAATGGTGTTTTTTGTTTGTTTGTTTGTTTGTTTTTGTTTTGTTTTGTTTTTTTTGCAGAATCTCATCAAGGACCATAAATGGCTTTCTGTTGTTATAACTTCTTAAAAAGACCGTGGTGCTCATTGTCCTATGGAAAGCCCAGATATGGGGATTATCTGAAAGCTTCCTTGTGCTGTTCAATATGTTCTTCTATCCCCTGTATTTCCTGTTAAACGAGGTTAGGTCTAAAGATAATCCAACTTAAATATGGCTGGTAAAAATAGCTGGACTTCACGAGCCCAGGCCAGGTCTTTCCACCATTTCTGAGGCTGTTTATAACTGTCCTATCTTTCCAGGTAAAGATGACACTTTTCTTAGCTGCAAATAAGTACTTCCTGGGGTGCTATCTGGCAAGATGTAGTAAGAGTTCTTTGAGCTGATTTTGTTTAGTATTCATAGATAGTCCTTGTTGGAATCCATGATTTTTGGTGAATGCAAAATAGTGGTTTCTTTTTAAAAAAAGGCATGAGTTTGTATTTTATGATTTTAAAATGTTACTTTGCCATTTAACTTATGATCCTTGCATTTTATTTCTGACCCTTGTTTTATAGGCCAGTTCCTGCTATTTGGTTCTCACCAACTCTGCCGTGTGAAACCTCACTCCAGGGCCTTGTCGGTGCTCTTTGGCCAGCATCCTTCTAGAAAAAGTGCCTATAAATAGATATCAAATTATTCCTATGCCAAATGTCGATCCACATCATCAAATTTCTCAGCAGAAAGGCTGAGCTGATGAAGGATCCCTGTAGCAGCCCAGAGGAGGCCAGCGCTCCCTGGGCCAACCTAGAGCTAGAGAACTGAGAAGCCTCTTCTCCAGGGAGTTAGCAGCCCAGCTGCAGGCCCTGCTCGGCCAACAGGGAGTGCAGAAGCTACAGTGAAAAAGGAAGAACACGCTGAGGGAAGTGAGAGTGGGGGCTGGTGATCTTGAATTTCTGTTCCCTAAGTGGCATTCTCCGACAGAGTTCTCGACAACTACCTGAGGCACTCTGGCTCCTTCTGAGGAAACTAGAGCTTTCCTGAGGACACCATCAAGGCTCTCAGCTGCCCTCTGGATTGGTGGGTCCTCCTTATTTTCATAATCAGCTGCAATGACTGTTATCATCTCTGATGCTCAATCATCCCAGCCGTAGCAGGGGAAGGCTTCCCAGTGGGCTTGCGAGAGTGCTGACCCCTTCACTGACCTGGTGCCCTCTTGCTCTCCAAGAGAACCAGATGTCCAGGAACTTCCCTTTCCCCAGAATCAGACGTCCATTCCTAGTTTCTGTAAAATGGGGAGCAGCATTTAGACACCACGTCTATATCTGCTCACGGCCACAGACTGTCCTATTACTAAGTGAATTAGATCTCATATTAATATTTCAGTTCAAATTTTATATTTCAGGATGTTCTTTACTGCTTTGATGCTATAATTATATGCATTTTCTCTTAGATGGATTTTTTTTGCTCCTTTTTTACTCCATCCTACAAAATAACATTATTTCAAAATTCCCATGTAAGGATTACTGCTAACAACACATCTTTATTAAAGGAAGCTTGCTCTTGCTTTCTTGTGTATCTCCCTGAGAGCTTTTACTGACAGTATTGTCCTTAAAAGTCTCTTGGACGTTTTCTTTACTGGATATAGTATATAGCTAAGTTAATTTATTTGGGTTTATATATAGTTTCAATTATTTTATGTAATTTTACATTTGGATATATAAAAGATATGCATAGTTTAAAATTCAAAATTATATGAAAAATTTTCAGAAATGCCTCATAGCTATTTTTTTTCTCATCTGTTGGCCCGTGACCTCAAGTCTGAGAGAAGATTCAATTGTTTTATTTTTTAAAATAAGGGTGCACACGTGCACACACACACACACACACACTAGAAGTCATTGCTAATTCGTTAATAATTTTTTTCATATTCATTTTAAGGATTGCATAGGTCTTCATTGAATGGACATAACACAAGTTTTCCAAATCTGTGCCATTTACATTTTTTGGCATCACATATAATGCCAGAAAGACTTACTATGTGCCATTATTTTGCATTTGTGGCAATGGATCTTTCAGATACATCCCCGTAAGCAATAGGTAAGGTCAGGGGTGTCAAAGGTAATTGCATATGTGTAGTTTGCTTAAATATTGCCAATTTCCCTGTCCATAGAGTTGTACCATTTTGTGTTCACATGGGAAATAAATCAAAGTGAACATTTGCCCACAGTTTCCCCAACAGAGTGAGCAATCAGACTTTTGGATCTTGGCTTGGCTGATACATGAGAAATGACACTTTAGAATTGTTTTAATTGCCACTTACTGTGAGTGAAACTGAATACATTTGCTTATGTTTGTGGACAATTTTACTTTCTTTTTCTGTGAAACACCTGATAAGGTCTTTCACTCATCTTTCTGTTGAGTTTTTTATCTTTCCTTTTCTCTATTTTCAGCCATAAATAGTATTTAGGGAAAAACTATTTGCTTTTGAAACAAGGTGCAAATATTTCCTCATGGTCTATCACTGCTTTTGCGTAGTTTTTTAAATTTTTTTATGTTGTTGTTGTCTGTTTGTTTAATTCTATGTTAAAGCCAAGGATGCCGTTTTTGGTGAAAATGCCATCCTACCACCATGTTGCCCTACTAATGTGGTGCCCACCTAGCAGGATGAACACTAGAAAGGCACTCTCTGGTTGTGCATGGAGCTCTTCAAGTTCGTGATGGTAACAGTATTTCTGAGCTACTTCCCGCTTCACGGCAGTCTACCGGAAGGCTTCCCCCTCTGGAAAGTTCAGTGATTGAATGGTGGGTGGTCTTCTCAGGCCCACCAACCAGTTAAGGAGAAGTGCTGGCTGCTCGATGCCAGCCACAAAGGCAGCCCTTCCCTGCCTTCACGTGTGGCCACATTGGCCTTGGTACGATCTTCATGGGAACTGCTGGCTGCTCACTTAGAAGGCAGAGAGTGTGAGTTTCCTGAAGTCACTGGAAAGGGAGTACACCCTGTTTTCCACCTGTCTGTTACCAGATATTTGTTCAGTAAATCCATGTGGGTCTGTACCAGCTTGCCTCTGTGCAGGGAGCAGATGGTGCTCCCACTAGGAGAGCCCCTGAGGACCCATTCACAAGGAGAAGTTGGAGATGGAGGTGAGAGAAGGCCCAAGACTAGGATCTGACCCAGGGCACCCAGGGGACCTCTCAACGACGTACTAGAGGAACATGTGACTTGGCTTTACTACTCTTCCTTCCTCTGAGACCTGGCCAGAGATCCCCAAACCACCTGGCAGGGAGTTCAAGGGAGCCTCTGTGCTGGTCCATGGCCTTTGGCTCCCTAGGAAGGCATGGGGTGGGAGGATGAGGATTGGTCTAGCTGATCCTTATCCTCTTTAAACTTCTTTAGCTGCTGCCCAATATCTGCTCAAAGAGACGCAGACTCATGCTACGCCCAGTTGCTTACATCCTTTTGCAGTGTGCAGCTGCCAGGGGAAGATGGGTGGGGAGCACCTGCCAGTGGGCCAGAATCACTGGGCACTGGGTGCCCAGAGTGGTATTTAGAGTTGTCAGGGATGAGAGAGGTGACACAGAAGGTTTCTTTTTCCAGGTAAATCAGAGACCAGAGCAATGGTGGACCATGTGCCGCAGAGTTCATCCAGGCCTGGGTGGGACGGCAGGGACGCGGCATTGTGCTTCTGAGGCCAGAATTCCTAATGCCACAGCACATGGGACGAGTCTGCAGAGGCGGAGGGAGGAGACAAAGCCTGCCCCTCCCGCCTCCAGAAGGCCTGGTTCATCACCCACAGGGAAAGGCAGGCTGATGCCTGGGGAAGCATTGCTCCAAAGCTTTAAATTAGCTACAGTTCTCATTTCTCATAATGCTATTAGATATTTGTTTTTGTTTTGTCTTATTTTTGAGTGTATGATCCTCGAAATCTTTCTCCTGTTCAAAATTGGATTGGGGCATTTCTGCTTGTATTTAATGGCCATGATTTGCCTGTGGGCCCCGAGGGGCAGGTTTCCATTCCCCACCTGGTCACCCTCCTCGATGGCTGCGGTGACATCCACCACTAGGAGGCTGAACAGTAGACAGTTTTCACGCAGCTGCTCTAGTCAGTACAATAGTGCCCTGTATGGATTCAGGGAGGGTTAGGAACCTTCTTAATTAGCAATAAAATTCTTGGGAGGTAGACCCTGGGAAACTGTAGCCAGAGCCCTCTGGGGCCACCCCCACGCAATAATGTTTGGAGCAGCTTTGAAAGACTCGGGCACACATCGAGGGCTCTGTCCTCCCCCAGCCCCTCCTCTTCTTGTTTGAGAATTCTTTTACACTGATCTGCAGTCGGGACTCAAAATTAAATTCTTCTACATTATTAAATTGAGTATTTGGCTTAATATTTAAAAATCTGAGACCAGTTGAGACCCAAAAGCACTCCATCAGTGCCCCGCGTTCCTATGAAATTAAAAGCTTGCTGAAAAAACCCAGCAGGAGGATGAGCAGGGCGCCTCCCTGGGCGCGGGCTTCACGGCTCTCTGAGCACTCCTCTCCAGGCCCCTGTCCTAAGCTCCCACAGGCCTCAGAGCGCACTCACCAAAGTGGAACTCAAAGTGCGGGACTGGAATCCAGCCTCTTGTTTCCCTTGCTCTCGCTCCCCGAACACCGGCCGACTCGCAGCCCGGCCAAGCCTGCGTGCAGACTTCGGTGAGCGCGTTCTGAGCCTTCACTTTGCATTTCAGCAGGTCATTTGGCGCTCAGATATGAAAAAGTGCAAATTTCCTGTTGGCATGGCTTTAATTTTTCCCCCCTTCTTCTCTGAGACAAATCAAATGAGAACATTCAGGGTATCCTAGACACTGAGGCTTGAGCTCGGAGATCAAAACGCCTAATTTGCCTTTCCTAGTGATGTTTTGCTCCACGTAAAATTACAGCAGAACTTGGAAACCCGGCCCATGTCTAGAGTTCCTGGGACATATGTCAATTTTATGTCTGATTTTTACGAGTCGGATCTGGGTGCTCTATAGATCTAAATGCAGTGAACACTCCCAGAAGCTCCACTTGTCTATTTGCGTGGTGTGTTTACTTCTGCCCCTCTCTACATGGCTTTTTGATTCTTCATTTCTATTCTAACAGTGTATGTTTAAGTTTGTAAATAAAACTCCACCACTTGGTGAGACCCACTGTGCTTCTTCTCAAGGTGGGCGATGAAGGCTCTGACACCCAGAATCAGCCAGCCACCCCACAGAGGCCCTTCCTGAGGAGCAGGTGCAGAGGCCTCTCCTCAGTGGAGTGGGAGCGGCTGCAAACGCACGTCCTGCACCTTATCTCCTTCCAGCTCTGGACACTCGGGTGAGCTCCAGGGGCTCAAGCCTGAAGGAGCTCGAGTTGGGAGCCTGTCACCCTTCACAGCCAAGCTGTCCCGTGAGGAGGCTTCTCAAGGCTGACTCACGGACCACCCACCTTCCAGGGCCGCTGAGCCTGTGGTCTCCATGTGGCTTACCAAGTTAGGAAGAAAAGCTAATGAAATGTCTTATTTTGAGGTTGTGAACATATGTGAGCTAAACTGATATTTGAATTAATTATCACAACGTACGACTGTCCGCTATGTAGGACAGTGTAGGAGAGTCCACGTGTAGGAGAGGCACGGGGTCTGGGTGTGGTGGCCATCACCCCCACCCACGCCCACTTCTCTGTGGTCCTCGAGATCATGGAGGTTAGTTCCCTGTGGCATTTTGAAATAGTCATGTGCTTATCTAAAGCTTTGAACATGCTTAAGATTTCTGGCTATGACAGAACTGTGCCTTTGAACAGGAAGCTCAGAGGGTATGAAGGAAAACAAGGCAGGGCAGCCAGGCCTGGGGACCGCCCCTCAGCGTGTGTCTCTCAGATCCATCCAGTGGATTAGTGTCCTCCTCTAGGAGGTCTACTGTCCGTGTCCCCAGGTACTCTGGGGAGATTCCTTTCAACACCCACTAGCAGCCTGTCCTTCGGATCATCTGTGGTCACTTGAAGGAGCCCACCACCATGGGCCTCCATTGGCCCTTGCTGATTGGGTTTTAGCAGAGCTTCGTAGAACCTTGCACAGAGGTCTGTGAGCACAATCAAGCTGAGCTAGAAGCAGAACTATTCTATTAAATGGTGAGTGCATTTCCTCTGCAATTTATTATCAATTCACCCTAAACACTGACAAGCCTTTGCCAACAGTCTATGGGGAAGGCTGCTTTCCCTGAATCTTCAAAGAAAATTTTCAAGAAGACTGAGCAACACCGGCTGGCAAAACATTCATAGGTGGTCATTTTGGTCCCTATTTCCTCCACTAAAATAGAAACTGAATATTCATGCTTTATTGACCACTCCTATTTCTTATTTTGTGAATTAACTGCCCATTTCTTTCACTGATTTGAAAGGAACCTTAAGCCAACATCTCTAGTCTGATATTCTCTGGGTTCGTGAGAAGCCATTGTGTGCAGAACACCTAAGGACACTGTGCTCACTGTGCCCGGTGGTTCCCTTCCCAAGTCACCTGTATTTGTGTGTGCCTGGATGGTCACCTAGTGTCCCCACCTGACAGGACACTGTGACTGGGGCAGAATGATGCCAGTTCATCAGCAGGGCTTAGTGAATATGTGGAGAGTAGGCATTCGTCTGGTAGATGAAAACCTGGTGCAGTGAAAGATGGCCCAGAGAAGCCAACTTACTCAGTTCCTCCTCAGCTTTCCCAAAGACAAGATGGTGAAGCACTCCCCCTCCTCAGCCAGGCGTAGGTAGGAACAACCGAGCCCTCTCCACCGAGACCCCAAGCAGCTTACATTGTCGAACCACTGGTCGTCCAAACGCTTCTGGCTTTAGCTCACTACACAATGCTGTGACAAATAAGAAATGATAAGCATTTTATTGACACAGTGAAGTTGATCACTAAACATTCAAACATTCAAACTAGCCTTCACTGGCTTTTCTTCTCTGATGCCTTTCAAAAGATATCCACGAGGGCTGGGGCTGCGGCTCAGCGGTAGAGCGCTCGCCTAGCACATGCGAGGCCCTGGGTTCGATCCTCAGCATCACACAAAAATAAACAAATAAAATAAATGTTTTGTGTCCAACTACAACTAAAAATTAATATTTTTAAAAAACAATCTATGAATCTAATGATCTAGTCTTTTTTATTTCTTTTTATTTTGGTGGGGTTTTTTTTGGTCTTATAAAAGTATTACATGGTTGGTGCAAAAAGTAAGATGATATGTCACAACAGTCTCTAAGGTGAGGTAGTATTCTGATTTTATGCATAAATTTCAGGGAAATTGAAAAATTTTATTATTAGAGCTTTATAGTTATCCATTGGAGTTGGGTTCATCCAATAAACTCACACAGGCACGGAAGGTGATTTCAGTTCATGACCCTCTTTCCCTCCCTTTCCCTCCACTCCCCTCTTCTCCTTCCTCTACTAGACTTCCTTTCACTCATCTATTGATCTATGTTTGATTGTGATGAATTAGTCTTGATATTAGAATCAGGAGAAGTTCAGTTTTACTGAGCCACCCAAAAGTATAAAAATGTGTCCCCAAGTAGATCAAGTTCATGAAACATTATCATGGGCTTATCTTCTAAGGATGCATTTGCTGTTTTAGCTTCTAACATCTTGGTTCCACATAAGGTAAGACGTAAGCAAAATACATACAACTGTGTGTGCATTCTCTCTCTCTCTCTCTCTCTCTCTCTCTCTCTCTCTCTCTCTCTCTCACACACACACACACACACACATACACACACACACCACATGCCCGAGGCATAGCCTGTGTACCAAGGGTTTTGATTCCACATACTCATTCTAAGCTTCAAGAGTCTCAGTCCCTAGTCCGGGCCCTCTTCCCTCCCACCACTGCATCCAGTGACCTCACAGACCTCTTGGGCTCAAGCCTGGCTGGCTCTGCCCAAGGTACTGGAGCCCTGGGCTGTGAAGCCACCGTTGCAGACACCCAGGCTCCTTGGTGGCTCTGCTGTCCTTCTCGGTGGTGGAATGCTAGCCTTTGTTTCTTTCCTGTACTGTTTCCTCCAGGCAAAACTTGGCATTGGGCAGATCTGTTTTGGCCTCCATCCAGGTAATTTAGTAGCACGAGTTTCTCATTATGAAACGGGCTCACCTGTAGGATGGTCCCCTGGTCTGGACACCGAGCCTGGCATTATTATTATTAAGACGCTGCTTCTGTACGACATATGTTTTCAGCATAGACTGTTAATTTCCCTGTACACCAGCCTAGAGAGGAGCCTTTAGGGTGGTGCTTTTTTGTTCTTGTTGGGAATTGGGAGAGCAGCTAGCTAAATTTCCAGCTGTCCTCCTCACTTTACTATTTAAAATTAGAGATGACAAAGACCACGATTATAAAAACAAATTGCCAACACGTCTGCTCAGACTCCAGGAAGGGTCTTTCTGTTGCTCTGAATAGTGGAGTGAGCGTTTCAATTTGAGGTCATACATGTGTGTGGAACCGTGATTAAGGGACATATAACTGTCGTCTTGTTTTAAATAAGGTGTGGGTCACCCCGGCCCATGTATCTTCCTCCTCCACGGCTGATCTTTTCTCAGGTTAGGAGAAAAGGATCAGACGCCGGGGTCACTCTGCAAATGTTTCGCGTTAGCGCAGAAATTGCCTTCATGTTCTGAGATGTTTAAGCACCTATGACGTTGTCGCCAGCCATCTGGGCTGCTGGGAACACTAAATCAATCTGTTGTATGCACAAAGCCAAGTAATTTATCTGTCAGGTAGTATTTCATTTAAAACATATTTCTGTGCAAAATGAAATACGTAAAATAGTCCATTTCCATATCCAAGTCTGGCAGTTCCCATTATTTCACAATAAAATTGTCTTTTTAATGGAGCAAGAAGGTCCTTGGGCACCTTGGCCTTCCACTCCAGGAAGGAGCTTCTATTTACATTATGCAAATGTCCAGTGACAGTTGGAAGAAGTGCGAGATCTTGCTTGATTATTGAGTCTTTCCCAAACTACTTTGGAACATTACTCTGATGAGCGCTGGAGTCAGAAGGTCAGCTGAGATTTTCCATGATGGCTCCATGACAAAGTATCAGTCCGTTATCCAATTTGATGCAGTTAGAAGCCAGCGCTCTATTTCATAGCCTTATACTGGGGGCTGAGCGAGCTTTATGAAGCTTGAGCTTAATCTCCCTCTCAGATTTATGCTCCTCAACTCTGCGAATGCGGAGGTGCCTCCTGGCACTCCTTTGCTTCTCCACTGTCAGACCCCCATTTGCATGGCGGGCAGTGTGCGTGCTCTGTACACAGTGTATATACCTGTTCTGTTAAATTATTTCGTTTTTCAATCATAAAAACCAAGCAGGAGTTGGATGAAAAATAACTGGCTCTCTTCCACCATTTTTGTATTTTTCTTTCCCTACAAATAAATGAATCATTCCTAAGTTGATGCATTTAATATGGGGATCCCGGTCTGGTATCATTTCTCCAGACCTGGGATCTGATTAATGACACACCATTTCAGCTAAATTTATGTTCCTGTTCACCTGGGAAAATGCAGTTTGTTCTTCCTTCACAAACAGAAAGGAAATGTGCAGGAATCAGCTTTCTCATACCTGAGTGTGCCAGCGGGTAACAGAGGGAAGCTGTGGAATATGTTTTAGAAAAGGTTGTTTGGAAAAAGAAAAGCATATGTAGGTGTGAAAATACTGAATCTAGGAGCTTGCATCCTATTGGGTTAATTTTCACAGGAGCTGAAACTCCTTCAAAATGCACCATTTCTACTCAGAGATGCTCCACGTATTAAGGGTATTTGAGCATCTGCCTGCAAAGGTGCACAGCTGCATATCGCCAGGGACTCCCCTTGCCCTCTCATGCCTTCTGTTCTTCCTGCCCACTGGGAGCCGGCCAGGGCAGCTGGAGCCCCCTTCCTGAGCATGAGTAGGGGACCATGGACTTAGCTCCTTGGCTGTATGAAAGAGTCAGTTAGATACAGACTGGCACTAAGTTCCCCTTCCTTAAATATGTCTAATGTCAAAAAGAGATACTGTAATAATCCAGTACTTCATCTAAGCATGCTGGGTCTGCTAACGCTGGGGTGAGACTTTCCATCTGTAGGAATAGGGACTCGCCACCATATGATCATTTTAGCTCCCTGTTCAATGGATATGATGAGGGGGGCTCTCTAAAACTACTTAGCTGGTGAGAGCATGGAGACAGGGAAGTGGCTGAGGTTGGAAGAGCAGTCGGTCATGTGCAAGGCTAGTGTCCTGGCTGCCCCTGGCAGGTCTTGCCATCGCTGGACGAAGGGGAAATAAGCCTTGCTCAGCTCTCAGCTTTCACCCCTGGTTCAAGTTCTCCTTGCGCATTTTTCCCTGCGGCAGCTAGAATCGCCATCTACCTTACATGTCTTATGTCCCCCACCCTCAATACGGATGACAAGCCTTGAGTGGCTTCCCTGTTCTTTGAGAGTGGACAAATGTCTGCAGCCCCTCCTGCCTGAGCCCTGCCTGGAGTGCTCCCCACTGGCACGTGCCTTCCTGTGTTTGCACAGTTCTTCCAGCCCCACCCCCAGGAGCTCCTGCAAGCCCTGGGCCACAGCTCCCTTTGCCTTACTCCAAACAGAAGTCAAGAGCTTGGAAGTCCACATGTCCTGTAGCACTGCTGAGGGTGGTGGTCTCACGGCTGGCAGGGGCTGACCCTAGAGACCCACACTCCATCCTCTGCATGAACCCCATACCCATGTGCTCCTCTCTCCTTTCTCTTGGAGACGGCCTGGTGGGCTCTTGCTAATTTGGTTCAGCATCAAATGTTTGCTGAGCATCAACCATGTGCTAGGCAGAGTTCTGAGAGCCAAATACGACATGAACCAAGAGTGAGACTCCAAGTCCTGTCTCAGGGGGGTGGTCTCTGTGCTCTGGCTTCGCTTGGAGAATCACACTCAAGGTTACATGAGGCTTCTCTGTAGCTCCTGGGGCCTGATCCCAGCCTGCTGTCTCGAACCCACATCCCGAGTGGTGGGTGGAGTTGTAGGCCACGTGGTCATCTGGGTGTAAGCCCATCCTGGTGCTTCTGGGTACAGGAATGGGGAGTGGGGAAGGACAAGGGCAATAATCGGGGTTGGAGAAGGTGTTGGGCATGAAACATGGGGTTTTTCTCCCAGGAACTCGAGCCCCTGTCGCCTGATCCCTCTGGTGTGCAGTGACTGGAGCGGGACTGTCAGGAGGCACTGTGTCCTCACGATGTCAGGGGAACCCAGTCCAGGAGGCTACTTGCAGGTTGCTGGGGGTGGAAGTTCATCATGTTCCTCCTCCTTTTAAAAGTGTCCCTGTGTGTGGGAGAAGCAGAGCCCTGGGAGAAAGGCCAAGGTCCTGATGCTCAGCCAGGAGCAAGCATGAAGCGCACCTGGATCCCCGCACTCAAAGCCTACACTGGGACAGATTGCCAGATGGTTAAGGGAGATCAAATCTCATGTAATCTACAGAAGCCGATGGGGTCAGGGATTATGAGGTCCTCTGAGTTTTCAGATGATGTTGACGGTCAACACGAGCATGTGTGTGTGTGTGTGCGTGCTTCTTGCTTGTTTAGTGTAACTCTTGTAGGCAGAAGCACCAGGTTTTCTGAAATTCGGAGAAGGGAGACCCTTTGAGGATTTGGGGCATTTCCTAGAGAACTTCTCCACTTCCCTTTCCCTCCTGAAAACTGCTTGGGGAAATGTGGATGCTTTATCCAAAGGGCAGCACAGAGACGGGCAGCAAGAGGTAGAAGCAGGATGTGGCCTCAGGTGCCTAATATGCCCCAGCCCCTTGGCCTGGGGAGAGAACCACTTTCCCTTCCAGCAAACACAAAACACAGCTGGGGCCACCTGCCTGTCAGGTGCCTCGTCACAAAGTAGTCCCACAAGGCCCAGTTAGTGGGAAATAGCAGATTCAGGCGGGCTCTGTCCACCCGGGAGCACAGGCCACGAGGTCTGCCCTCCCTGGTTTGCATTCCCAGGTAATGGTCCTCTAAATGGTGGCAAGGCCACTCATTGGAACTGACACCTGTGATGGGCTTAGACAAACACAGGGGCCTGGCTGGCCTCCTGGAGCCTTGGGACGGGGAGTGACCCAACATGGTTATCATTTGATTGAAATGATCAGCTCATTTCCCACAGGTCACAGGATATCAGCAAGCTCCAAATCGGAACAGACTGGGCCTCATTGCCTGATTACCTGCAGGCCCCTGCTGAGGCTCGGCATGTGGGCAGTCGAGTGCTGTCTCCCACTGTCCAGGCTGGAACACAGGGAGGGTGACGTGGCCAGGAAGGCCCTGTTTGCAGGTTGCACACCATAGACCTGGAGGTCAGGTGCAGCAGAGACACGGACAGCAACTGCCCTCTGTGGGGAGGGCCTGCTGCAGAAGGCAGGGGACTAGAGCAGTCCTCCAGAGGCCTGAGACAACAGCAATTTAAGGTCTCACAGTTCTGGAGACCAGAAGTCCCAAATCAGGTGTCAACAGGGCCTCGAGCTTCCAGGGGTGTCTGGGACTCCTTGGCTGCAGACTCCTCTGCCCAGTCCTCCATCTCACCTGGTGTTCTGTGTCTGCACAAGCTCTTCCATCTGTGCGTCTGAATATGGGTCCACATTTTCCCCTTTTATAAGGTCACAGACGCATGGCATTTGAACACACCCTAATAACCTCATTTTAACCCAATTATTTCTGTAAAGATTCTACTTCCAAATAAAGTGGAGTTCTGAGGGACCAGGGATTGGTTTTGACTTATCTTTTTGGGGGGTCACAACACAAACCACTTCGGGAGCCATGGACCACGCGTTGTTTCTAGAGAATAACCAGGCTCTGAGGTGTTGGTGGTGCTGCAGCCCCAGCTATGGCCCCTCACAGCTCCCTGCACAGGCTGAGGTGGAGACGGCTCTCCTGGCACCCAGACCTGTCGTCTGCTCAAAGGGACCCTCATTACACACAGACTTCCAAGGGATTCCAGCACCATGCTGGAAGGCCGCCTAAGCATTGGTGCCTTTCCTGGGAGCTGTTGTTCTGGGAATCAGCCTGTCACATGTGTGCAGTGGCCATGAGGGTGGCCCTGAGCTTGGGAGTGTGGTGGACATGCCTAGGATGACCAGAAGGAGAGAGGAAGCAGCCCTGGGAATGGAGGTCTGCACAGCCTCTCACCTTGCCCTGGCCTCTGTCCTTGGAGGGGGCCTCTGTGTGCCCCCCAGCAGGACACGCCTGGTCATAGCCAGCGCCGCCCAGATGTGAGGCACCTCCTGACTCCTGCCTCCCGCACTAGCATGACCAGGACCAGCCCACAGCTTGGCTTGGAAAGGATCCCAGCAAGACATCAAAAACTATCAGTGGGAGAGGAAAGCCGGTCCAAGGGGGCATGGGGCAGCTGCGGGTGGTGGACCCTCTGCCTGAGGGCCAGGCAGTGCTCAGGGATCTGCTGGGCAACTCAAGGGGGCTCCTGTCACCTGGCCTCCGCCTCCGTGCTGATTCAGAAATGAACCAGGTGTCCTTCCTTCCCTCATCCTCTCCCCTCTCCTTAGCTTTTTTCTACTAGAGGATCAGGAATCCACTTCAGTCACTGTAGTGACCAAGGCAAGTTTGTACCATGCAGAGGAGACAGGATTTAGGAAAGGAGTCATTGATGGATTTGCTTTTAAACTCAGATCTTATCCTGCCAAGTCTCCTCAGCAAGTAAACAGTACTTATTTAAGTGATGGCAGAAGTCTGTATCATTCCGCTTTGCAAAAATCTGAATGAAATCTGCAAAGATATGTAAATGGTGGTAGATTGTGTTCAAGGGGGCTGCCATTGCATCTATACCAAACGCCACAGGGAAGTTGTCAAGGGGGATTTTTTGAAAAACATAAGCCCTCTTGTCCAGATCTCTGAGGGGGAGAGGTGGGAAGAGAAGGTCCCGCTCTTGTTCTGCTGGCCCGAGTGCCAGGTCTGAGCTCATCCTCAGGCACAGGGAGGTCCGGGAGACCACAGCTCACTCACCTCCCATCTGCCTTCCTTCAGGTTGGCGCTTGCTCCTTCAGGTCCGAGAGCTGGACCCACTCCCACAGAGAAGGTTCATAGAGTGAGGAATAAGAGCTGATGTCACCGGGGAGCTGTGTGGCACCTGAGGGTGGACCTTGGCCAGGGTGCAGCTTGGGCCCCGGCTGGAGCTGCCCACTGGTGTGCCCAGCACTCTGCCCAGAGCCAGTCCAGGCCAGGTCCTCAGGCACTGACTGAGGAGCAGCACCCCGTTTCCCAGGCATTCTGAATTCCAATAAAATGGCCTTGCAGCGAATCCTGGGAGCTAATTTCCTGATGTCTTTAGGAAGATGACAGAGCAAAGAAGGAGAAAAGGATTTCTATAGGCCATCGCTCCCCACAGCCACGGCCAGCTCAGTCACATACACAGGTTGATATGGGCATAAAATAACACCCACAAAGTAGGTGTTATCTCAACTTGTCATGAACCTGGGACGAGACCTTGCTGCTCTATTCATACTGCCCAGACCACACATGTCGCTGCCGCTAACAGAAGACGATGGTCCCTGGGCACTGTCCCCACCATGTGGGAGGCAGTGAGCTGGGGGCTTTCCTGAAGCCGATCAGCGACCCTCGAGAGGGTCTCGTGATCACAGTGACATTCAGAAGGAAGGAAAGGAGAAAATATGGAGACAGAGGAGGAGACAGCAGGACGGTGGCTGACCAGGGAAGCCAACCTTGAAAGCCCTCCTGCCCTGGGCCAGGCATTGGCCCCCAACCCCCTCTTGCCCCTATCTGCCACTTCGCAGACAAGGAAAGGAGGGACCATCTCACAGCATCAACCTCCATGTCATGTCTCAGTGTGGAATTTATACACTGAGCTACGGAAACTGTGGGGACACCTAACTAATACACCTTGTGTTCCGTATTTCAAATGTCACTGAGGTCCGAGAAGTTTTCAAGGGAGGGTTCTATTTAACTTTTCACTTTACCGTACGTTGATTTTCTGTATGCTGAGCTGACCGAGTGGCACATCAGTGCTGACGCCTGTTCAAACACCTTTCACTTCTGTTGAATTAAAGTTGGCCATGAGGTGTGTGTTCCCAAACGTGGGCAGAGAGTATAAACCTGCCAGGGAGGCCCTGGTCACCTGCTTGGGTAAGAAGGGCCTGCTCTGGGGCATGTGTGGGCTGGCCCTGGCTGAGAGCGCCCTCTCAGGACCACCCTCCTCAAGGGCTGCTGGCAGGCCCACAGAGGCTGAGAGCAGGACTGGCTGACCAGCCGCAGATGCCAAATGGCTTCCACTCCTGGCTGCTTCATGTTCCGGGGACCAAGTGGGCCTCAGAACAGCCCTGAAAATGTGTGTGTCAGAAACTGGAAGTTGAGCCATCCTGGGCTGAAAAGAGTTTGCCCAACAGCCCAGAGCACATGGCATACTCCGAAGGCAGG
Organism: Marmota monax; assembly: GCF_021218885.2. Lineage (NCBI taxonomy): Eukaryota > Metazoa > Chordata > Mammalia > Rodentia > Sciuridae > Marmota > Marmota monax. Next base: position 5,579,197 of record NW_026692843.1, on the reverse strand, counting down.
CTCCTTCCAAAGCCTGGCAGGGAAGGGCCTGGCCTGTGCTGGGGTGGAGCTCAGGCGCTTCCAACCAGCTGCTCGGCCAGGCCCCTGTCCCTCCCCTCACAGCACAGAACACACTCAGCTGAGACACATGGGCCAGAGGTCTTGCTGGGCTACAGCCCTGTGGGGAACCAGGGACTATCAGACTCAGGTAGTCACCAACTGGGGGGTTTTGGAAAACACCCACTTCTGATTGTCGTGTGGGTCAGGATGGTGATGGAGAGGATTCTGTCCATTAGGTAGCTCCATTGCCTCAGGCTTCAGACCCAAGGTCATCCTTGTTTCCAGACTCACCAGTGCAACCCTGGGAAACAATAAGGTGTTTTGTGCAAAAGCCCTGAGTCTGTGGAGCACAGGGTGCAGCTGGAGACTTTTCAGACCCTGGAGATTCGGCGTGTGGGAGAGAAAGTCAGAGAGGGAGAGTGGGGCGAGCACGGTTTAAATCATAATAACTTCATAAAACAGAGTTTTCTTGTAATATTCTTTGGTAATGTTGAGCTGAAAATAGATTTACAATCAAAATGGGCTTAATCTGATATTAAAGAATTCTCCTAAAATCCCCCAACCAATTGAGATTTCTCCCCCTTTGGTTTGTTTTGCATTAGCTCCTCCAAGAGGCTGAGAGTGTAAAGAAATATATTGACATTAATTAGAGGGGATTTTATGTTGCTTAGTGGGGCCTTTTCAGCTGTGGCTTATCTACTGCAGCAGCCCTCCCGGTTAACCTAGTGTGACCTGGCTGCCCGAGGGACACATCTGTCCTTGGGGCAGGAGACAGCACGACATGGGGCCTTTGGGCAGCCACACACCAGTGTGGACACTCACACGGCTGACCCACATTTGTGAGTTCAGGTGCGGTGCAAGAGGATTGCAGATCTAGGTCCTCCCTGGGAGCATCTCTGCACCTGTCCCGACCCTCCATCAGAAGGTAGGAAGCGAGCAGGTGTGTGGGGGCTCCCCTGGGGCTCGCCCCTGTCTGGCCTTCAGGAGGAGGCTGGGGCATCTTCTCTAAGGTAGTAAAAGAGCATAACCTGTGCTTGTCGTTTTGTCCTAATAAAGGGCCTTCCATAGAGGGGCAGCAAATCTATCTCACAGCACATTCATTACTTCAGTTGATGAGGTCTAATAAAAATTCTTAATTAAAAATAATTGCATTAATGATAATATTATAATCAGAACCATAATTCCTATTTTCACTATAAAATCACTCGATTTTGAAACAAATCACCAGCCCGCTCTCAACTTGGCTTCCTATTGACAGAATTAATGAAACAGGAAGGAGAATATTTTAAAGGAAACCATGAGGCTGTGGATATTTTTTTCAGGACCAGCATGGATTCGGACGTGCCATGGATCATGACACCTGGCACCCCAGCTCCGTGTGGCACCAGGGGGCCCAGGTCTTTGGGGCTTGGTGGACGCCACACTCATTCACCAGGGATGCAGAGCCTTTTCCATCCCCCTCTGTGTCTTCCCAATCTGAATATGCCACTGGACACAGAATAAATCACAGTGACTTGGGGAATATGGCCAGGGACACAGACTGGAAACCTCATGTTTATCCAAGGTGGTCCATCTCCCACTGCCTTCGCCTGTGCATTTCCCCCAGGGATGGAGGAGAAACTTCATTAGAGGAGCAGTAAGGGTAGACCCAACCAGGACCACTGGTGGCACAGACGTCCTATCACCAAGCCCACGGTGTGGCTTGGAGAGGAAATCTGCCGTGAAGACTTGTGTTCTTAAGGGTGCGTTCACCCCTGCGGATTCAAAGCCACATGCCTGGTGCCTGCTCCAGTGGCTTTCAAAGTAAATCATGACTTCAGATGAGTGTCACACATGATTGATGAGTCTGAAAAGTGAAAGGCGAAGAGGAGATGAATGACAGGCTGCATATACCAGGCACGATGTTGAATTTTTTTAACTCTAATGATTTCATGTAAATCTGTCTTGGCTATAGAGGGTTATGAATAAACTCAGGGCCAAATTCATAGTCATTCAAAGGTTTTGAGTTTTCAAATTGCACACTGCCTGCTGCCATGGAGGGACTCTGGGAGGACGCTCAGAGCTACTGGACTCTTGGCTCCTGCGAGCCCTTTCATTACATTTGGCAGGTGACAGTGGAGGACGGTTTGCTACGTGTGACTCTGGAAGCTGCGTTTCATCCCAGAGGACCTGCGGGTGGAGAAGAAGGAAGGAGCCCAGCCACGGAGAGCAGGTTGGCCGAGCCTCGTGGGCCTTGGCAGAGGACCTCAGCCTGCAAATGCATGTGGTGCCCCCAGACACATGTCCACCCTGAGTCTGTGACCTTGATCTTATTTGGAAAAAGGGTCTTGGCAGATTAAATTAAGTTAAAAATCCTGAAACAAACTCTTCCTAAACACAGTGGCAGAGGTCTCTATAAGAAGAGGGGAGACAAAAGGAGAGAGAAAGTCACAAGGAGACTGAGGCAGACGCTGGCCAGCTGAAGGCCAAGGGACACCAAGGCTGCTGCAGCCACCATCAGGTGGGACGGGACCTGGGGCAAAGCCTCCTTCAGGGCTGCAGAGGCTCCAGCCCTGACCTGCCTCCATTCCCGCAGGCATGTGTGTGGCTAGAAAGCTACCATTTGTCTGGGGTTCTGGCCACTCTGTCTTCATGGAAATTTTAAGTTCATGTTTCTTCCTGGAGGTTTAGATATCTTTAACATGTCTGAGCCCAGGGTGCACTTTAGCAGGTAGAGTTTCTCTGCCAAAGACCCCCTCTGTCTGTAGCTTGTGAACGGCACCCTCCTCCTCTAGGGCTCCCTCGTGGTTTCTGCCGCAGGTCAGGCTCCCCGACAGAATCTGCAGCGGGGATGGGATGCCCTTGGCTAATAGAGGGAGGTGCTTTCAGAGACCTTGACAGGAGCAAGGCCAGCAAGCTTGGGCAGGGGGAGGCTGAGCAAGGATGACTCTCAGCCACAGTCCAGCCCAGGCCTGATCCAGGGGCATCAGCAGCTCCTCCATGTGACAAGGCTACTGGGCTTTACACCTGTGTCTGTCAGTCATGGGCTGTGGCCAAGGAGGGAGTAGGGTGCATAGTCTGATGGAGATGGGGGCAAGTGGGCTGTGTGCACAGTGGCCAGGAAATGGGAACTTGAGTGGGCACTAGCAATACCTGCTACAGTGTACCCACAGATGAGGGGTCCTTGGCAGACATTCCTTTGCCCTCCTGGTCTCTGACCCAAGCCAGAATCTCATCCTGCTCACAGCATTGAGTCAGGTAGAACCTAGATGTCCTATAGCTACTGGGCATCAGTGTCCCTACACTAAGACCAAAGTACAGCCAATTCCCTTCCGCACAGTCATTTGATGTCCCTGTGTTGGCATGGATACAGATAATGGCCAAGTTCTCATTCTTGTCATTTCTCAACATTCCAAAATGAGACTTCAAGGAACAGTGTATTTCAGTGTAGCCTGTCCCTCATTGGGGCCGGGCTCCCGTGTGGTGCTGGGAGCTGGGCAGCACTGAGCAGCACACCGTGTCTGAGCGCTCGGCCTAGGCTCAGGGACGGACGTGAGTGGAGCAGAAGGGCCCAGGCAGGCCCCCGACATAGTGGGGCAACAGGTGGGTGGCTGTGGGGGTGCTCAAGGAGTGCCTGGCTGGCCCACATGCAGCAGGCTGGCTGAGAAGGATGCTAGGCAGGGCAGGAGTTCACCAGGGGGAGAGAAGCCCGAGATGCCCATGGTCTCGACTCCCACATGCAGCTCAGCACCCAGGATGGTGCAGAAGAGCAAGGCAAGATGGCATCTGGGAGCCAGGGGCCCAGGGGAGCATTCCAGGAAGAGGTCCAGGATGGCGGGCTCCTTGTCCATATTGAAATTTGGAAACTATAGCAAAAAAAAAATGTCTGATAATTTACTAAATATTAAGACAGGTCAAGGTCAGAACTGGATGTCCTGTCCCAGTGCAGTGACTTTGGATGAGTTTCTCCTACTGAATGTGCCTCAGTTGGACGCAACCCCCCAGGTGGCTGTGGAGACTCGGTGGCTGTGTGAAGTGCTCCGCGGTGGCTGGTGCACACTGCGTGACTGTCACAGTCAGGCTGTGCGGGGCCTAGGGCAGTCCTGGCCTGGTGCAAGTGGCCCATGTATGTTTGCTGGACAACAATCCTGCACTTCATCCTAACCTCCAGGCACATTCATGGCTGAAGACTCACCATCTTTATGTCCGATGGTTACTCCCTGCCTTTCTTATGCTGGGAGCCGCAGCCTTTGGGGTCTGGGAGGCAGGGCCACAGCCCTCACACCCCTTCCAGGCCCATCTCTCAAGCTGTCCACTTAATCTAGGGAAAGAGGGCCCAAAGCTGCCATGGGTCAGGGAGTGTCTGTGAAATGACATGGTTGGCTCCCTTGTCCCCAGCACACCCAGGAGGAGCCACAGGCAGCTGGAGGACGGGAGGTGGCAGGTGTGGGCTCCCTTTAGGCAGGTGGGATGAGCTTCGGGAGCAGCCCACTACTTAGGCCCAGGATGTGAGACAGGCCAGTCCAGCATGGTGCGCTTGCTGCTGCTGCCCAGAGCCCAGCCCCCCATGGTGCAGGAGTGAAAGCCCTCGGGGAGCAGAGAAGGGGCAGAGGCTGGGGTCTCAACACTTTGGTCGTGTGGCAGAACTTCGGGTGCTGTTTGGGATGAGGTGCCCTGTGTTCCTCTCCCTTCCTGCTCTAAGTCAGGTCCTTAAAGCATCAGGCAGGAGTGTGTCTTGTTGTCCACCACCATGGGGTCAGGTAGGAGGAGAGCCATTGCAACGGAGCAAGGGAAGCCACCAGGGGACACTGATTCTTTTCCTTTTCTTGGTAGTAGGGGTTCAATCCAGAGGCTCTTTACCCCAGCCCTTTTTAGGGTTTCACTAGGTTGCCAAGGCTGGCCTTGAATTTATGATCTTCCTGCTTCAGCCTCTGAAGTCTCTAGAATTACAGGTAGGCACGAACTATGTATCATGAGAAACTTGAAAATTTCCTGAGATTTCTGAGCTTGACTCAAAAACTTGATGCTGCAGGAGCACAGCTGTTTCACTAAACAGACAAAACACCATTTTAGATAGCATTTCCATTAAGGGAAGTATCCCCCCAAAATTTAAAAAAACATTCTACGACATTCTCTTGGGGCATAATATAGCTTTAACAAGATACCTAAGAAAAAGCAGGGAGCTGGCTTCCGGTGACACTGTGACCTCGCACAGCACATGTGTATCAACCACCCCCCACCCCCCATTGCTCTGGAGTGAGAAGACTCCCTTCGGTGTCACAGGGGATAATGACTGCCCATGGCCATGGGAGGCTCTAGTCCAGACCCAGCAAGTTCTTCAGACCAGCTTTGGGGAGGAAGAGAGCAACACAGAGACGGAAAGGATCCAGGACAGGTGACAGGGCAGCGCGGCCACTTGGCTCCTCGTGGTCTGGCTTGGAGGAGGAAGAGCTGTGGTGCCCTTCCTTCCTGTGGGTACCGCCTAGGCCTTCCAAGCCGAGTGTTTCAGAAGTTGCTCCAAGGACCCTAGAGGTCAAGAGGGAAGGTTCCGGAATGGCTGTGGCTGTCCCAGCACCTTCTAAGCTCTTGCTTTCTGAGCTCTTCATGGTTGTGGTACATGACCCCAGAACTGGGGCAGTGGCAGCCGCAGACTCGCTGACCCACAGGGCCTTGCCTCCTCCTGGCTGGCCTGTTCCTTCCCATCAGCTGGCTGAGGCTTGGTTGGGAACCACACTGTTCCTGGAGACCATGACATCGATGTCCCTGCCCAAGTCCATGATCAATTTGCCTCAGGGATTTCCACTCTAGAACCTAAGCCAGGCCTGGCTGCCAGGGAAGCGGCAGCATCTGGGGAGCCATTCCAGGAGACTGAGGGGCCAGGAACAAACATTCCATGAGCCACGTGGCCAGTGTACTGACCACGCCCACCCTGGGCATCTCAGCATCACCCGCCATCTGGGGACTCAGCCAAATGCCCTTGTGTGGTCTAGGCAATGTGCTGGGGGCTCATTCACAACAACACCCAGAGAGAGCGGAGAGATGTGCTGCAGGCCTCCTGAGGGCAGGCATGTGGGTAGCTGGACAGCAGGCAGGCAGGGGACAGGTCCAGAGCCGGAGAGTGAGGAGGCAGAAGCAGAGCCTCTGGGGCGGGTGGCCAGCCTGCTCCTGCTCCTGGAGACACCAAGCCATGCTCACCCAGAACTTGTGCTATTTCATGCTGAGGGGCCAAGAGCTCCCCTGCCTGGCTTGGGCTCAGGTAGTGTTTGTTGAATGTCAGAATCGATGTGAATAAACAAGCTAGAACCACCAAGGAAGCCCAAGGAATTCAGACCTTCAAAAGGTAACACAAGCACCCGGTACTGCCTTGGTGAACTCTGAAATGCCCACTCACTCCCTGGAACCGCTGCTCAGCCCACCAGGGACGCACGGGCCACCTGTTATAGGCTGCATAGTGAGCCATGGCTAGGGTGCCGTCAAGACGCCTTGCTGGGGGTCTTGGGCAGAGGTGCCCTCTGGTTGAGGACTAAGGGGTCAACACTGCCTCATCTTGCCCTAAGGTGCTGGTTGAGGATGACCAAGTGTGGCCAGCCCCCAGAGAGCAGCAAGGCAGGGTGGGCGCCAACACCTGGGCAGAGAGGGAGATTCCGCTTCCCTCTGATCAGTGCTGGGCTCCAGACACTGAGCCCGGGATCCCTGAGTCTACCCAGCTGCAGGCCCAGAGTAGCTGGATGGTGGAAGGATGGGTAGAGTGAGAGCCTCCTAAAGTCCTGAATCACTGCCTTTCCTGAAATTCAGATTACACATCAAACAGGACACCCTCATGCAGTCAACGCCAGCCCAGGCCAGAGCCCTTGACCTCTTTCCAAACTCCCAGATTCCTGAGGAAGGTTCTCCATGTCACTCCCAACTTGAATTAGATCCATGTTCTTATTCAGATGGTTTGTGTTGCCGAGAGAAAGAGGAAGTACTTGCCTCAGACGTGTTCTCCGGGTCCTGCTGTCCAGGGACAAAGGGGAGTCCTCATGCTAGGACTATTGTAGCAGTCCCTAGATAGGAGTGAATTGGGCCATAGCTGCCTCATGAGGTTGAGGACAAGTGAGGCACATATGTGCCTCCTGGTGCTAGTTGGAGCAAGAATTGGACTGTCCCTAAATCATCTTAGAAGGCTGAAGCAAGCAGAGGTGCCCTATGCATAGTTTTTTGATATACTCCCTTTTCTGGAAGTTGGGTGGGAGATGCCTTCTTAGCTGGAGGCCAGGGGTCTTCTCAGGCCACCCCGGGCTGTACTCACTCATTAATGCCATCTCCTCGTCCTCTGGGGTCTTGCCCATCCAGGGACCCCTAGGCCTGCAGTGATGCACGGCTCCTGACCTTCTGGAAGGTTTAGAACTTTCCCTGGGAAGATGAGGACCTCACGCTGCTACACACTGCCCATGGGCCTGCTCTCCACCCACTGGACAGTGAGCCTCAGTCAGGGTTTCTCCTTGAGACTGCCCTTCTCTTTCTTGAGGAGATCAGTGGGCCTGATCCCTACTCTTGTTTTCTCTGGGAAAAGCATCACAGGAGGTGGAGCACCCTTGCTGGGGACACATTCCTAAGGAGGACTCCATGTACCCGTGTGTCCTTGAGTGTGGCACTCAGCTTTGGGTCTCTGGGTGAGTGGAGCTGGAGGCAGGTGGAAGGTGGCCATTCTCCCATCTGAGCCTGCTTTTCTGCAGGTTCAAGTGCCCAGGGGCAGGCGCTGGCTGGGGCACTGGCTAGGGCATTGGCGCCGGCACCGGCCTGCGCAGTGCGCGGAGCTGCCTGGCGCGCGGAGGAGCCGACGCAGCCCCCGGTGGCTGAGGATGCTTTCGCATTCCCTGTGATGAGTGAGAGACGGCGCGGAGGAGCGCGCGGACACAATGGTTGTTTTCTCAGGATTCCGAGACTGAATTAATTGTGTACACCTTGAGGAAAGCGTGGGGAGAAGACGACAGCGCTCCCTTTAAAGTCGTCTTGTTAAGGGAGAAGCGTCCTGGCCCCGCTCTCGAAGGGAAGCCCACTCTGCCTTATCAAACACGAGGTGCCTGCCGGATGCAACAGGTCGCCCCCTCCAGAGCTGCGCGCTCTCATCCCTCGCACCCCCTGTAGGCTTTGAAATCAGTGTTCAAAGTGGACTTTCTGAATTCATGAAAACCCACAGGTCTGTAATCCATCCCTAATGGAAGTCAAACATGACACCAGCCAGATGAAACGCGGTGGCCTCCCCTCTGTTCACAGTAGGTGTCTGCGGATGATAAATATTTTATTTTACTACAAAAACAAATAACTAAACATACCCCCTGTGTTTGTTCTGAACTCGACGGTAGCTTGGTGAGTTTACGGGATTTCAAAGCCGAGCGGGGAAACCGTAGTGTCACGTCGACAACGGGAGCGCGTTCAAAAGGAAGCCAAAGCGCTTTCATTCCTACAAACCGCGCATCACAGGGACGCCGGCCGGTGCCCTCTGCCGGGGACGGTGGCTCTCCTCTTGCAAGCCCGGGTGGGGGAGGGGGTGTCCCCCCAAAAATGGGCTCCGGACGGGGGGGGGGGTGCATTTGGCCATCTTCAGAGCCAAGGCTCTGGTGGACCCTGCGCACCCAGCCTTCCAGGCGGCGCCAACCGTTGACCGACGGGTGCTGTGGGGCTTCCCCTCCTCGCGCCTTGCGGGAGCTTGGTCCTGGAGAGAGGGCAGGTTCCAGGAAGAACTCCCAGTCAGGCCTCCCATTTCAGTCTCCACCCCTCGGGAGTCTACCGTCCAGTGGCTTCCAGATGGAATCCCCAGGCAGCAGACTCTGAGCCTCGTAAGCGGCAGGTAGGGAAGCAAGCAGTGGGTTCATCTGGTTGAACCTCTGGGCTCCACCGGGGCGGAGTCCGGTGCCAGTGTCTGGGCTGGTGAGGGCACTAACAGTTCTTCTGGTGTGTGATTGGACACTCTGTTCTCTTTGGTCACATTGCTGTGACTGAAGGGAGAAGGGACGATTCCAACATGACAAAGTATCCAGCACGTTTGTGCAATCTAGTGACTACTTGGAGCACTGCCCCCAGGAGCTCAAGGTAGTGGCCACCCATCAGGCATGGCTGTGGTCACCTCCCAAGGAAGCAGCTGGTGATGGTGTTGTGCTACTTAGATTTCACTCTAGATGACAAACTACCCACCCTCCCCCCTTTTTTTAAAAGCATATGCCTCTGCCTGAATTCTCACAGAAGGGCACCAACAATGGGCTGGCGTCTTAGTACCTGGTTGCAACATCCACCTTACATCCTGTGATGGTTAATTATGTGTCAACCTGTACAGCATTTTTGGATGAGTTTGACATTCAATTCGGTGAACACTGAGTCAAGACGATTGCCTCTACAGTGTGGGTGGGCCTTATCCAATCAGTTGAAGGCTCACACAGTGCAAAAGACTGGTCTCTTCAAGCAAGAGAAAGTTCTTTAGCAGAACTGCTTCCAACTGAAACTGCAGTCACTGTCAGCTCTCTGGGCTTTCCAGCTGTCCACCACCACTGCCTCCATGATTGTGGGAATCAAATACTTACAATAAATAAATAAGTATGTATCTCCTGTTGGCTCTGCTTTCTCTGAGAACCCTGACTAATCCAACCCCTGAGCCAAACTCAAAAGGAGCAAAGTGAGACCCAACGAGGGAAAGAGCAGTGACGTCACTAGACTGCTTGCTGTTGGGATAAATGTAAATCTCACCTAAGGCCCAGGCTCCTAAGAGAAAGTTGTGTATTCGAACTTGACTGAGTTGTTTCAAAGCTTCCCTCCAGCCTCCTCCGTCAAGGACGAGACGCATCCCAGGAATCCCACTTGGGATTCCTTGCAACCAGTCCTGACTGCCCTCAGGAACTTTGAAAGACTCTTCGTGAGAAAGAAAAGCATGTTCTGGCTCCTCTACAGGGAAGGTTGTGGAAACTGACACCCTGTGCTGTCTTAACAGCAGCCCCGGGAGCTCGGGTTTGAGTCCGGTGGCTGACCACAGAACCCGTGTTAACACGTCCCTTTCCTCTTCCTCGTCCTCAGGGTCTCCTCCCAGTTCACCTGCCGTCTCAAGTGGCTGATCTTCCAGGTGGGGAGAGGGGCTCATGCCCAGGATCCTCCCTTCGTCTTTCCCAACTGTGGGCCGAGCTGGGGCTGTGCCGTGGGCTCTGTCCGTGGTGCAGCCTACTCAGGGTAGAAGTGGGGGCATTTGAGCTCCTCCTGGGTGCCTCTTGCTGCTGTGCCCCTGGCTGGTCCACCCTGTTCCCTGCGAGTGGAGTTGCTGTGCCCTCTGCTCTCCCGTGCCCAGCTCTGGTCATCACCACGGCCTCGCATTGTCCCTCGGGGCCCCAGGGTGGCAATAGCTCCTTTGTGGGGAGCCCTCGCAGTATCCCTGGTGGTTTCCAGTCACCGCCAGGCTCACCCTTGTAATTAGATCCTTCGTGAATAAGCGCTCTTGAATCCTGGGCGAGGGAGCCATCTGTTCCCTGCTGGGACCTGGCGAATTCCCGGTGGGTTTGCTCTGTTCTGTTTCCATGTATGAGGGATCTTTTGTTTGTTTGTTTGTTGTTTCATCAGAGAATTTCCTGGGTGGAGACGTTAGTAGCTGAAGCTCTACATCCAATCCTGAGGAAGCTGACACCTTGTACCTGAGCAGAAAGGCTCGGCCACCAGCGGCACTGATACCCCGTGAGGCAAATGGCTGGACCTGGGGCCTCTGCAAAGAGCTAGGAAAGCTCCAGGAGCTGCCAGCTTGCCCCTGCTCTTCTTGCAGTGATGAGCCACTGTGTGTCCCCAGCAGCACCCTGGGCCTTGCCAGGTTCCAGTGCTGGACAACCGAGCACAGTGATCCTGAGCCCTATCATGGATGGGCAAATGTACCTGCAGCAGAAATCCATTGTGAGCAGGTGACTCTTGGTGGCCAAAGGTAAAAAGAGAAAACTGAAGGTGTCCATGATCCTCATCAAAAGCAGTTTACATCTTTATGCATTAAAAGTCTCCAAGATACACTTAGGCCAAGACCATTGCCAGTGAAGAACAGGGACCAGACGGACGAGGCGGTAGGTCAGTGGCTGGCCCAGAGGTCACCACCTGCAGGAAGTGCCCTCTGAGTGCCTCTGTCAGGTCTGGGGAAGGCAGAAACTTGGCGGCTGGAGACCCGTGGTCCACACCACGCCTCGGCCAGCCTGGTCAGCCATCTTGACCACTTGGTCCAGGAACACCATTCCCTTCCCAGGCCCCGACTCTGCAGGGCCACCCCCGCCCCTTGCTCACTTTCTTCGCACTGTCCCCTCTGCCAACGAGGAGGGAGGGCCCACTCCATATCGCCTTCCTCACTGTGGCCTAATGCTCATTGCCTGTGGACCAAACCTCACCAAAGCTGCAACAGCAAACAAAACCAGACCTTGAGTCGCACACACGTGGACACAGAGGTCCACACGTGCGGCTTCCTGTGGCTGCCGTGACAAATCCCAACAAACCCGGTGACTTAACAGCAGAACTGTATTCTCTCAGGTTCTGAGGTCAGAAGTGGGAGATCAGCATCACTGTCCAGAATCAGGGCGTGGCCAGGCCGTGCTGGCCTGAGGCCCAGGAGAATCACATCTGCCTCTTCCAGCTCCAGGGGCCACGGGCGTTGTGTGATCTATGGCCCCGTCACCCCCCCTCTCTGCCTGTGAGGTCACATGGCCTCCTCTCATGCTGACTCTTGTGATTGCATTTGGGGTCCACGCAGGGACAGGCTTTTTACCCTGTAATCCTTAATCTGATCCCATGTGCAGAGTCTTTGCCACGTAAGATCCCTTCATAGGTCCTGGAGCTAGGACCTGCCATCGTGAAGGAAGCCAGCATTCACCCACCATCACCGCGCACACGCACACATACACACATGCGCGCGCGCGCGCACATACTTCTAGAATACTGTGTACATAAACAGCACTTAATTTCACAGCTCTGTCTCACACATGCGTATACTGTCCTCACAGTGTGTAGCTGGACGAGGCTTCTCCAGCTGGGCCTCAGCTTCCTGGCCACGGGAGCCAGGCTGCACCTCTCTGCTCCCCTCCCCACGCGCAGGTGGGGAACACTGCAAATCTCTGTATGAACTTGGCAGAGCTCCCCGCGGCCCTTAGTCCTTCTGTATCTTACGCCTCTCTTGCCTACCGGGCAAATGCCAACTGTACCAGGCCTGGAGTGGCGGCTGCAGTCCACTTCCCTTTTCCTGCCACAGGCGGACAGTCCAAGCACCATCCGGGAGACTCACAGCTGCATCACGGTGTCATCCACCCTCAGATGGCCCCTGCAGGGCTGGGTGCAGCCCTCAGAGGGCATCCTGCTCTCTTACAGGACAGGGAGCCTGGGCACTGCCTTTCCAAAGACAGGCCGGGCTGCTGTCCAGCTGGGGCAGGCTCACGGCCACCAGCTCCTTCTGCCTGAGCCCACCAGTCCTGAGGGGAACCACTGCTCTGCATGGGTGGTGTGGCGCCTCTGGCTGGACACCCCCCATGTCCCAGAGTGTGGAGGAGACGAGGAGATGAGCCAAGGCACTGGGTAGCTATCTTCCCTGATGGCTCTGAGTCTGGGGTGGCGCTCCCACCTTGCCTAGCCACGGTGGCGCTCCACGCCCCCAAGAGGGTCCCACGGTGGCCCCCAAAGAGATTTCCACAGCCGCTCCCCTGGACACCATGTTGTATTTGGAAAGGGACACTGTGGGACAGGGGGATCTTCACTTGGCCATGGCAGGGGCATCAGTGGGAGTGGACCGTGTGGAGCTTTCCCCTGGATTCTGGGACGCTGCCTCTCCCTGTGACGGCCAGAGGCCTGATGGGCCAAGGCGGCTGCAGGCTGGCGTCACACAGACACGGCCATCCACCTGTCCAGCTCCTAGCAGCTGCCTCGGTGGACCCTCTGTGGCCTGCCATCCACAGGCGTCAAGCCCAAAGCCCTGGGCTCAGGTTCCACTGGAGAAGACAGTCGAGCAGCCCGCGCTCCTCGGGGATTCCAAACTCGGGTCTGTCCCTCCAGGAAAGGTCCTTGGGCCCGGGCTGGACCTGCCTGCGCCTGACCACCTGGCCTGCACTCGGACTTGTTCCTGGTCAGGTTTGTCCAGCGTACAGTGCGCCGTGGCAGTTCCCAGGTCCTTCCTCCCCGCTGAACTTGCCAGCCAGTCTGTGGTCTCCGTGTGTTGAAATAAGACCCTGAATTCTCCTTTAATGCAGTTTGGGGAACTTTTTTTATGTGTTCTAGTGGTTTATATCATCATTCGTACTGTACTAAAATTTACATGCCCTTTTCTAAAAAAAAAATATTGTCATGTAAATTTTTGTAAGCTCTAGGTTTATTTTATGACCCATAAACTTAGACAATATATTAAAATCTTGGAAGAATTTAATATCAGCAGCAGATTATCCTTAAAAAAACACCCACACCTAATTCTTGGGTATTATGGAGACAGAGGCATATCAAGTATGTTAAAAGCTTTAATAGCTGTTAGTAAATTTTACTGCTGCTGTCAATAACTCCATAATATATTGGGCCAGTTAATAGGTCAATGGAACATATTTATATCTTGCTATAAACTGTTTACCCAAGAACAAACTAATTTCTAATGATAATGAAACATGGAGTCAATAAATATTAATTTTAGCATTTCTAATTTAAATGCAACTTTTCACATGTGCCATAAATGCTGGGCGAGCAGCAGTAGCACTCACATTATCGGTTTTGCGTACCAAGGGCAAACATGTTAAAAACTGAGATTTAGCCTATAAAGCAGTGTCAGCAAGTGAGACAGCCTTCAAGGTGCGCGATTCTCCATTTTGTTAATAAAGTTGTAATGATAATTCAGATTGCCTTTTGAAATATTTGTATGACCACTATGTGATATTTTCATGTGTCTTTTAAAAAGAAGAGTATTTCAAACATTCTTCTTTTTGAAACTTCAAAGTAGGTTTTTATACTGGGTATGTTTCGGGTTCACAGGTTACTTAGTTTCTTTGGATTTTTCTCCTGGTTTCCCAAGAGTTCAGTGAAGTTTTACAGCTGAACTGAATGAGCACATTAGATGTGTCTCTCACTTCAAGCTTGGGTGTGTTCCTTGTGAAAAGAAGAAGGACCCAGGTCAACGGGCCTCCAAAACATTTGAGGTTTTAGGAAATGAGTCGTCCATGGCAAGGCCTCTTGTGAAACGGTGACGCTTGGAAAGTATATTTTCCTGCGATCTTCTGGGGAGCCTTAGCTCTGTTCTTTTTTTTTCTAATTTAAATTTTATTTTTGTATTAACAGTGCTCAACAGTATTTACTATAAAGTGAATGTGAATCAGAACCATGATGAGGTTTACTTCACGTTTGCTGGGATGGCCATACAGAGGAATCAGGACCCTGATACATACTAGTGAAAATGTAAAATAGTAGGGTGGTTTTGGGGAAATAGTTAAGCAATTCTGGAAAAAGTTAAACACAGCTTTTACCCTGACCCAACAATTCCATTCCTAGGTTTATACATGAGAGAATAGAAAACATATATCTACAAAAAAAAACTAGTACCTGAATGTTCATAGTGACATTGTTCATAATAGCCCCAAAGTGGAAGCAACCCAAATGTCCATCAACTGATGAACTCATGAACAGAAAGGTCACATTCACACATTGGAATAGTATTCAGTCATAAAAAGGAATGACATGGGGATACATGCAACAAGTTGTGCCCTTGTGTCAAGTCAAGGAGATAGATACAGGATGGTGGTGCTCCCTGGCAGACAGACATGTAAGGCTCTCTCTCTGCCTGGCCCTTGGCTGGGCCTGGCATCCCTCCCTCGGTCCCCCCTCCTCCCTCCTTCCCTTGCTCTACACCTGCCTCCCTCCTGTCCTCCCCACCTGTCCATCCCCTGCTCATATCATTGAGTTGCCATCACGCTGAGCCCCTCGTGTGGAGATCTACTTCTTATTTATGTTCCCAGCATCCCTGTTAAATGGTGTTCCCCAGGTCACAAGCTGAAGCCCAGCCCTCAGAATAGGACAGTATTTGTGAGGACACAGGAAGGACTTGGCCATCTACATGCAGAGAGAGGGCAACACTTAGCTCTCAGTCCTGCAGCCCCCAGAACTGTGAGAGGGCAGATTCCTGCTGTGTCCCGAGGCTCTGGAAGAACTGGCTCACTGGTTAAGCCACGAGGCCTGGTTTTCCATACCAAAATGAGGGAACCCTAGTTTTGAGGGGTTAAAAGGAACAAAAATCAAAAGCCACTTCTACACAGAAGCCAGGTTTCTCAGCCCTGGGACTTTGGACATCTGGAGTCTAGTGCTTCCCCTGGAGGGCTGTCCTGTGCGTTGCGGGTGACCAGGAGCATCTGTCTCCACCTTCTGGATGCAGGCGCAGTCTCCAGTGGAGACAGAGAACATGTCTCCATCCCTGCCCCGGGTCCCCCGCTGGCGTGTGGAAGAACCGAGACACCCGTGCTGGGGCAGGGACACCCACTGTGTGCACGTGTCCATGTGCTCTGCGTTGTCTGCCTACGTGCCACAAAGAAAGATAGAGTGGAAGGGCTCAGAAACCTCCGGCCAGCCAGGTGAGGTTGCAGACCCAGAGGAAGAGCTTTGTCTGTGGCCCTGGGCATTGGTGGCAGAGCCAGTGCCAAGCTGTAGCTTCAGCCTTCTCCCTGTGTGTGGCCCCGAGTCCACTCCCTCTGCTCTGCAGGAGGACATGGGGGTAAGGAGGTTGGTGACAGTGCAGCCACTAAGACAGGTTTGCAAACATCTGGGCAGGCAGTGTGTCCCCAGGACCACCCACACCAGGAGGCCCGTCCTGACTTCCGTCTGTCCACTGCAGGCTATCTGTCCATTGCCCCAAACCTGAGGTGGGCTAACTGGGGCCTTGTGCTGCCCTTCCCTCCCCGGCCCCTCCAGGCAGATGGAGCCTGTTCCCCATGCTCTACCCTGGCCTCACCTCTCTTGCTGACTGCAGCTCTGCCCACCTGGAGTGAAGAGTCCTCCACCAGACATTTGCCTGCACCTGGGCGTCAGGGGGACCCCAGCAGTGGGGACCCTTCTCTGACTTCTCCGGAGCAGAGCCTCAGCTGCTGGCCTTTGCCGTCCTGCTTTGTGAAGGCCACTGGAATCTTCTAGTTTCTCTTTTATGCTTAAACTGACACAATTCCCCCAATTAATGTGGTATATTAAATATTAGGCTTTAATAATCTACTATTTTATTAATATATTTTAATATTTAATGCTAACATTTTATGTGGCATTCTTAGTCATATTAATCTAGTAAATTTTGCTAATAAAATTAATTTTTTTCCTATTTTTACTTTTTGAATAGTAAAGGTTATGGGAGAATAAAAATCATTAGATTTCTTTGGGGTAAATGATGGGGGAAGGATTAATTTCCCTGAAAATGATTTTTCCTTTGCCTTCTCTCCTGATTCCCTGTCCCCTGTAGGAATCTCATATGGTCAAAACTTGACCCTGAAATGCAGATGGGTGTGGACCTGCCACGTGTTTCCTGGACCATTTTAGAGTTTTAGAACTGGAAAAGCCCTGTGGGAAATCTAATGACTGCTGAGGCTTGTGCCTAAGAGGGTCCTACCTCCTCACAAGCAGGGCTCCCTGTGCTGAGAAGCCACCGTTCCCTCACACACAGTGGTTATGGGGCTGGAACCCTGTGGACCTGCCCTGGGAGCCAGCGACTCTGACCCGCATCTGGACACATTGCTGCCCTCCTCCCTTCCTCCAGGGCTTGATGAGCCTCCCTCCATGCTGTTCCTCAAAGCCTCAAGCCACAGGGGCAGGCGAGAGTTCCTGGACCAGGGGTGGAGGCAGGAGACCCTGCCAGGGTGCAGGATTGTGAGTGACCATAGCTGGTCCCCAGGCCCACTCCTCCTCCTGGGTCTGAATTCTACCCAGGTCACCTGCACCACGGAACATACAGGATCTAGACATCTCCCCTCCTGCACCCTTCAAAACTAGCTTTCCCTGGGGACTCCCCTCCCCCTTCTGTTGACTTAAAAGCAGTTCACCTTCTGGGAATGGTTGGAGCTGGCACTCTGAGGCGGTCACATCTCAGAGGGGCCGTGATGGCAAATTTCCATCTGGGCGCACACTCTGCCCACCTTCTTACAGGACAGCCTGAATCTCCAGGGATGGAAAGGAACAGGTCCACTGGGGCGCAGAATAGCTCCCTGTTTCAACTGTCCTTAGCTTGCAATCTACGTGGGTGTGAGGGGCTCCACACACCTGGCCCTCACTGTGTCCCCCCAGGGACACCCAGTCAGCCCTGCTGCTCCCTGTGGCTGTGAGAGCCTGGATTTCTGCTTTTCAAAGACCAGTCTCCATGTCTTGGCTCATGCTTTCGTTTCTGGCTAAAATATTCTATTTCCCTCTCCCACCCGACTTTGCCTTCTTTCTTAAAATTTGGTTGTGTTTTAAATTAATGAATCATAAAAGAAGAGGACATGTCAGCCATAATTTAAACACCCAAAGTTAACATTTTGTAGCTCTATTTCAGGTCCTTGTGAAATGCACATGTTTTTTGTATTGTTTTCTTAAAGTTTCGTAATTGAACAGTCAGAGCTGGCTTCTGCAAAGCAGATGAGGCCCAGCCTGCAGCCCTGACCTGCACTCCTTCCGGCACTGGAGATTTTGACCCCCTCAGAGGCCACACAAGCTGCCGTCTTCAGGCCTGAAACCTGGATCTGCCCTGCTCCCATTATTCATGACTTTCCCACGGTATTAAAGGCTCTCTGCCTGAGGATTCTGGGGGCTGTACAGTCAGCTTTTGGGGATGAATTGGTTTGCTCCCCGGGTGTGGGACCTTCGACAGGCCAAAATTTTGCTATTACAAATAACACAGCAAACAGCATGTTCAGGCATTAATCCCTGTCTCTGTTTCTTATGGTTTCCTTGGAAGGTACTTCAGGAGGAGGATGGCTGGGTAGAGGAGAAGAAATGGGTGGATGGGTGACTCTCCATCATCCTTCCCCCTAATGGAGATGGCAGCAGCAAGATGAGAGCTCTCCTAGATGCACCTTTACCCGTACTTTTAAAAAGGCATTTTAAAATTCCTGTCCTTTTGATGGGTGCTGAAGAGGATCTCTTTTTTTTAACCTTTAATTATTTATGACTCACAAGTTTGGGTCAGTGAGTCATGCCTATCTCTTTGTGTTTGCCTTTTGGTAAATTTCCTGATTATCTCCTCGGATCTCAGAGTATTTTTAAATGAAACATAGGCAGTTTTGTGCATTAAAGATTCTGGTCCTGGTGTCTTCTACCAGTTTGAAATACAGTTTTTTTCCAATTGACGTGTGCTTTTTAGTTGTTCACGTTGGAAGTTTTGGACATCATGAATTTTTTGATCTCAGAAGTCTTTAAAGCCTAGGAGGCTGTCATGTTGATGTTCTGTGTTGTCTTCTTTTGCTGTTTACTGAGAAATCCTCCTGCTTCCAAAGACCAAATCACAAATTGTTTGTTATTATTATTATTTTTTAATTGTAACTTAACTGTTGTGTATTGTGTTTGCTTTTGCATAGGACACGAAGGAGTACTAGGGTAATATATATATATATATAAAGCTAGCCAGTCGCCTGGCACTGTTTGCTAAACCCCCTTGCTGTCCATCCTGGGCTAGCCAACTCCTTCATCCACCTTAAGTGGGGGCACACCTCCTAAGGCATGATTGCAAAAGGACCCTTTCCTTCCCACAGTCGGACCATCTGTTCCTGGACACTGTTTTCCTTATTGCATATTTATTATGCACATTAATATATGGGAAGGCAAGAGTTTGCTCATTACTCTCATTTTGACAAATTTATTCTTTTCTAAAATTTCTCATTTTTGTAAAACATTTTATTTTGAAATATAATGCATGCATTAAAAATTATGAACTATCAATGTAGAATTTAAAAAAGGAAAAGTTATTGAAAATGGACCCTTGTGTAAATACCATGCAGGTCAAGAAATGAAACACTGGTGTCCCCCAGAATCCTCTCCTCCAAGTCCCAGGCCCAGCACCTAGCTCCCTGGAGGACTGCCACTCTGACTCTGGAGAGCCGCACCTTGCTTTTCTTTATTAACTTGATCTAAGGATGCATCCTGAAACTCTGGAATGTAAATGGATTTATATATAAATGAATTTCACATAGAAGGACTTAAGTGTTATCTTGCATCTGCTTCTTTTGTGTTCTGTTCCACTTTTAAACTTTTTTTTTTAAACTTTTGGGTATTGCTGTGTGTAACTGTGGTTCAGTCCCTTTCATCACAGTGAAATAGCCCTTGGAATAACATCCTTCCCTACATATGTTGGCCCTCCTGTTGCTGCCTTTGGGGCTCTCACGACTGCTGCTGCTCAGAATTCTTGCACACGACTTTCAGGCACTAGTGCATACATGATTCCATGCATGTGCGTCAAACTCCACTGACCAGGCCTCCGTTTTGATGTTTTGATGCATATGTTCCGTACTGATAGATGATGCAAAATGGTTTTCAGTGGGTCAAGCAGATGTACACTCTCACCATCAGGCTATTGTGGGTGAACCTTTCCATTTCAGCTTTTTGGGTGGCATGAGAGCATCTCATGGGGTTTAAGTCTGCATTTCCCTGATGATTAATAACGCTGAACACCTCTTTATGTGTCTACTGGCTATTTGGATTCTCTCCTTTGTGAAGTACCTGTTCATGTCTTTTGCCCATTTATAGGTGGGTTGCCTGTCCTTTTTAGTGTGGTTTTATAAATGCCCTTTAGGCGTTCCAGGTTGGAGCCTTTGGCTGGTAAGTAAAATTGCAAATATCTTCTCCCATGCTGTGGGTATCCTTTCTTGTTCCTGATGATCTCTGCTGATGAAAAGATGCTCTGATTTTTAAGGCATTTCAGTGTATCTGAGAAATCCTTTATATATCCCATTGAAGAAAACTTTTTCTACCTCAAAGTCATGGAAATGTTTATCTACAAGGTCTTCTGCACACTGTGATCTTTCGCCTGTCATGTTTACATCTGTAATCCCTTGAGCGAGAATTGTGTGTTGAGGATGAGGCCGTGATCCAGTTTCGTTTTTTCTTTCATGGGTGCCCAAATTTCCCAGCATGCGTTGGAAAGCCCATCCCTGCCCTCATTTTTGCTGTTGTCTGTGCTGTTAACCACAGGATGCCTACATGGCTTCAGATCTTGTGATCCAGTCGTTGGTGTATTTGCATATCACTTTGCTAAAACCCACTGTCCTCATCGATATAAAACTATCATAGGCTCTAATTTCTCATGAAACCATCCTTCCCACTTTTCTTTCCCTTTCAGACGACTGGAGCTTTCTTGGCACTTTGGATTTCCATGTGCACTTTCTAGTCTGCTTTGCCGTTCGGCCAGGAGGAGCTCCTCTTCAGATCCACTGTATCCCACTCAGGCCCTGAGCATCCGCCTGGGTGGCTGACATCGTCACGCTAGATGTGGTTTACAGTTTCATCACTCAGCCCCTCTTTAACGTGACTAGCATTACAGTTTCCCATGTGAAGGACTTGCTGGTTTTATGCTGTTTTATGAGCAATGTTTATTCCAATGTGATTGATTTCCTATCATATTGCAAATGATATCTTTAAAGTTTCCATTTTCCTTTGCTTTATAGGACTATGTAAGGACTGTATAAAAGGATGATTTTTGTATATATATTCCTAGGAAAGATTTTAAGTCATCAATTTGTTAATTAATCTGAAAATGCTTCAGGGCTATTGACACATAGGACTGTAATTTTATGATTTTTTCATCATTTTCAAGATGACAGTCGGTTCCTCCTCTCCAGTCACCCTCTCGGCTTCTCTTTGGCCATCTTGCCAACTGCACTGGTGAGAACTTCCTGGACCACTTGGAGAGAATGGGGACCGTGGATGTCCTGGCTTTGTTCCTGAGAGTTTCCTTCTCCAGATATTTGTTCCAAGTTAAATAAAGTCCAGTGGGATTTCACTTGGGGTTGTACTTTGGGACCTGCACCGTATCAATTTTCATATCTGGGAGTTGGTGATTTCTGTTTATTTAGAACATTTTAGAGATTTTGGGACATTTTCCTCCTATGAGACCTATGCATTCTTTAAAGGTGTGACCCTAAATGCATACTTTGGATTTGCTTTCTAATGTGAGAAGAATGCTGAGCCCAGACATCTTCTACCTGGTTGCTGCTGGTATCCTGTGGTGCTTTCACATTTGCCTGGCATGTTCCTAAATGTGTATTGTGTTTCATAGATGATTGCCTTGGGTTTTCTAAGTTAACATGATATTTTATGCAAATATGCATTCTCGTCTTCTTTTTTTTAATACTTACAGCTTTTATTTCTGAGTTATTTATGAAAAGTTAAATTTTAAACTTTCAAATGATTTAATTGCTTTATTATCGTTTTATCAATTTCTAATGTTATAGCATTTTTGATATAACGCTTTGCACTTAGAAACCTATGAAAGTTTTAGATTTTCTTCTATGATTTTGTTATGGCATGTCATGCAGATAATTCTGTATATGTGTAATGAGTATTTGAAGAATGGTAAAATATTGCAAATGTGTGTGCATGTTGTATGTGAATGCACATGTGCACACATAACACCATAAAACAACTCCAGCTCCGTAGTAGCCAGGTATAGGTCTGCATATGAATTGAGCTTCATTTGGCCACTCAAACCCTTTCCAAGCTCCCATTTCTTTTTCTATTTGGCTTTCCAATGCCAGAGAAAGTTGATTAACACCTAACTCTAGAGATTTCATTAATTTATATTTTCATTCATAATTATTTTGCTTTTGTAACATTTGGTTTACGTTGTTTGCAGGATATAACATAATAATTGCTATTTCTTCTCAGGCTATTTTAATTTTCGTCAGTATAAAATGCATACTTCTTTGTCCTATTTGAAAATTTCTGCCTCGAATCCTACTTTCTTTTGAACACGACCGCGTTTGCTTTTCTTTTTGTTGCCATTGGGCTGTCTGACTCTTTGTTCTATAAACGTCAGTATCATCTGGTCTTATACTGTGTGTAATTCACGTTTACTCATGTGCAAGTCTCTTATAGAAAGTTTCAAGTCTGTCACAGTTGTTATCCTCACTATATGTTTTGGCTTTATTTCTGTTCTTATTCCTTCATTTTGTTTTCTACTTGGTAATAAAACTGACTTTTCATCCTGTGAGTTAAATGCTTCTTCTCTAAAGTGTCTTCCAGGGGACCTGAGCCGGCCCCACCACAGAGCCACCGGCCAGCTGTGCCGGGAGGGATGTCAGAGCCAGCAGCCTCCAGCTGTTGGGGCCCTGGGAGGGAAGCCTGCTGCAGCCCACCTCCAGCGCTGGTCGGCTGTGCAAGCAGAGGCTGGGGCCTGTGAATCTAGCTGTCCTCCTTTCCCATGATGCTGCTTTACCACTGGGACAACCCTGGCCCATTTTTAAAGAAAGAAACACACCCAGTGCTGGTAAAGTGTGCTCATCTGCAAAGTCACCCCAACTTGCTGAAAGATGATATCAGTAACCCCCATTCCCTCGAGACTCAAACAGGAAAGGTAAAGGTGGAGCAGTGCTGGTCGGTCTTTGTGGCTATTCCCACCTGCCTCTCCCTTGCTCCTCCTCTCCAGCGCTGGGACGTTTGCTGAGAAGAGCAACTCGCTGTGGAACCATCTCCACCTCCTGCCGGAGGCAGCAGAATCAGGATGGGGCGGACATCACCAAGAACTGCCAGCCCTAAGAAATCAATATATCTGGACAAAATGTTTGTCTGAACGTTTTATTTCCTCACTTGGGTTATTTCATCAACTTAGCCACGAAGAGTAAATGAAAGGGTCAGAAGACTCTGAAGCAACTCCTGACTGTGCGTCCAGGTGAGACTTGATCCCATCATCTGTGCTGTGGGCATACTGCAAGTGATTATCAGGGGATCAGGCATGTCCCTGGCTCTCCATGGAAACTTTCTGCATTGCTTTGTAAATAGTGCGAGATGGATGCCATGGCTTGGTTTGGAACAGGGACTTAACTAAGGTAAATACTTCTGGTAGAAGGTCAGTGATGAGCACTGACATGTGACCACTTGAGTCCAGTTTTGTAATTAAGGAGCTTCTCAGTTTAGAAAGTTAAAGAACACCCCCCCCCTCCACACACACACACCAAATCCCTCCCTACATAAAATAATTAGAAAGCAATCTGGTTTTCTGATAATAGCCTAACTAATATTCAAAGATAAAGAGGAAACACTAAAAAGGTCCAGAGAAAGAGAAAACAGATAAACACAACAGCATCAAAAATTACAAGATCCTGGGGCAGAGGCACTCTCCTGTGATCCAAGCTTCAGGAGGCTGAGGCAGGAGGGTGTAAGTCTCAGGCCAGCCTGGGCAACTCACCCAGACCCTCTCTCAAAGGAAAAGAAGAAGAGAGAGGAATCTAGCTCAGTGGTGTAGCATCCCTGGGTGCAGTCTGATTTTAAAAGTCACTTAAGATTAGGGTTAGAATGCTCAACATGGGACACTAGAAATTAGTGGAGTAAAATCTTCAAGGTGAGATGTTTGAAGCATTAATTTTATGCTTATCTAAATTATTATTCAAAATTAAAGATAATTTAAATTCTGTTTTACACTTGCCAGTTCTAAAAATGCTTACTATTCTTTCTTAACAGATCTTCAAGGATGCACTCCAGTAAAATAAAATCACCAACTAGATAAAAACAGAAATGGGAGGTAAGAGAAGCAATGATGAGTCATAAGCTCTGAAGCAATTTTTTGAGAATCTGATTGAACAACTTTCATGTGATTTTTAATAAATGATTACTTTGAAAGTAGAAAATTGTCATTTTAAAAAATATATAGTTACTTTCATTTAAACTTGGACATATACAGAAGGTTGAAACATGTATCAATATTTTGCCATATTTGGGGAAAATATTATAATTAAGAATTCTCAGCATTTGTATAAAACATTTTAAGGGTATTTCTAGAAAAACAGAAATAGTACAGTGAAATTCTAAGACATTGGAACAAATAATTCAGTGCTAAGAGCCAAGTATATGATGCATGGCATTTTTGGTCGAAAGGTGACGCCAGCTAGCCATTGAGATATGATTATGTTAAGATTTGCATTCATATGGATATTGGACTCCTGCTGTTCACCTAGGCCGGCTACGGGACTCCTGGAGAGTTCCCATTGGTTGGGGAAGTACAGTAGGAGGGAGTTCCGGGGGAGGATCTCTCTCTGCGGGTCCGGAGGCCGCGTGGGTGGATCGAAAATCTTCCAGGGCGCGTACCGGACATTGGCGGCAGTTTCAAAAAATAATAAAGTTTGTTCCTGCTTGAGTGGCTCGTGATTTTGTGCCCAGCCAGACTGCGGCAATTCAGAAAAAAAGAAAAGTGTATTTTTAGTATTAAAGCACAGAAGACAAGAAGCAGCACAGAAAACAGACCTATCAAATAACCAAGCACACACACACACACACACTCACTTCACTCCACACATGAAGGACGCAAGAGCAGATTGAAGAAAAAGAAAAAGGAAAAAAAAAAAAAAACAACAACAAAAAACAGTGACGTGCGAAGTACAAGAAATAGAGAGCAACATGATATAGAAAAATGGAAAGATCAAAGGTCGAAAATGCAGACACAGATTGCAATCAACTTGATAAAATTTATCAAACCTGAAAGAGTTAAGAGATGAAGGCAAATGAAGAAGGAAAGAAAAAAATCAAGAATGAAAGAGGAAGCAGACCATTTCCAAAGGGGTGGGGCGGGGTACAAATGCCTGTCAACTTGTGAACACGTCTTTTACCTTTATTGTGCAGGGCTGGGCATGAACCCAGGGCCTCACAGGTGCTAAGCAAACACTCTACTGCTGAACTGGACCCTTGCTCTTGAACTTGTTCTTAACCCAGTAGCAGGGAGTGCACTGCAAATTACCAGAGGAAGGAGACTCTGTCTTGCAATGCAGTGTACCTGGGGGTAAGCAAGAGCAGTTCCAAGGAGCAGTAGGAAAGTTCCCACCCTCACTGTGGGTCAATGGGTATGTTTTTCTGGAGCATTTTTAGGGGACAATAGAGTAGCAAGTATCCCATTTTATACTGTGTAAGATACTTCTATAGAGCATTCCTGTAGAAATACTGGCACAATTATACAAAGCTGGAAGAACACAGATCTAATGGCAGCATTGTTCATAACAACTAAAACCTGGAACCAGATAAATGCTCATCAGAGGGATGAGGGTCAAGGAAACTATGGTACATTTATTTTATGGAATACTGTAGGGGTGTCAAAAATAATGCTATAAAATAAATAATGCTATGCAGGTACAGAACTAAGAATATTTAGAACTAAACAGTGTTAAAAAGGTGATGGGAGGGGGTCAGTATGCTGGGGAACAGTGGGGAGGGACACATAGTGAAAGGGAGCTCACATGGGCACCAATGGCACATGCCCAGGTGGTTTCAGTCCTTCTCTTTGAAAATGCAAGTGGATTTGGGAAGTTCCATAAAAGGAAATTATTTTTCGACTCAATACAATTCTGTATAATCTGACTTTTTAAAAACAAGCATTGCTGTATTAAAATTGTTGATAATTTTAAAAAGTACCCAAAAAAGGAAACTATATGAGCCCTCTTGAAACCTCTATTAAAGGAATTTTAGTTAAAATCAGGGACTGCCTCATTATGGTAGTTGGGTGCCAGGGGCTTGTCCTCAAACTACCCAGGTCCATGGGACAGTACCAAGCCAAAAGGAACACTCACAAAGATGAGAAAAACACAGAGAATAGCTACTATGAATTTCGAAATTCAATTAAAATTGTTCTTCATGAGACTGTAGTTCCCACATGAATTTGAGTGGCTCTGAGAAGCTTGGGTGGGTGCAGATGTAATTTAGCACTGAGGAGCTGCTTCTGGTCCCCTGGCTTACGTCATGTAGTTCCACACTGTGTACCAAGGCCATTAGCTGGTTTTCAGTCATCTCCTACACCTCTGCAGTCAGGTATTCACCTGCTAACATCCTAAGAGCAGCCCCCGTGGGTCCATCTCACAGGTACCTGAGACGGCTGCATGAGTCAACCCTACAGATCCTAGGAATCATCTCTCACTTTAGCAGCCAACAGGTATGAGACAAATATTCCAGGAGGGAATAAAACTTTTAATTCCCTGTGGGCTGGCCCAAAATCCCAGGCAGAAAATAAAACATATTAGCCATCAGGATAGCACAACAGAAAGAGGAAAATGTAAAGCTCTTAGTGTCCTAGCTGTATGACAACAGTGATGCTCTGTGGGTCTGCCATGGCATTCTGCAGACTGTCTTCACCCCGGACCCTGCCCAACAGAGCAGCCCACCTGTCCTGGGCATCAGTCTCCCAGCAGCAGAGAGAAATGAAGCCATGGACACCTCCTGGGGCAGCAGATCTGCCTGCGAACAGTAGGGGTGACTTCTGCCTGCATCTCATTGGCTGGAAGAGGTCACATGACCAACCCACCAGGAGCCTGGGCCATTGTAGGGGAGAGCTGGCATCCATCAGCCACACCCTGTTTCCCACAGTTTGACACCAGCTGAGGGGTGATTCCGCCAAGGGGGCGTTAGGCTCCCGCATGTACATGCAGATTTTGGTGTAACACACCAGTCAGTTGAAAGAACAAAAGTGCCTAAGAGTGTTGCTTTGGCCAACCCAGAACGAAATGTGAATGGAAACAGAGAATTCTCATCAGATGAACTACTGAGCTAGGAAGGCGGGTCAAAGATGACTTGACACAGTGACAGAGAAGACCACAGCCATGGGACAGGAGAGATGGATGCTTTGACTGTTGCTCCTCCTAATTCCAAGTGCTGCATATGCGTAGATGTAGATGGCCATATGTCCCAAGGAGGAATCACTTAGAATCTTCCTTTCATTAAAGAAAAGCCCTGGCCCCGCCCACAAGCTGCCCTGATAACCTACAGGCCTTCCTCATCCCCATCTTCCACTTCCCGGGTGTGGTTCATGAACGCTGCATTCCATCAAGTTCCTCAATGGGTCTTTCTGCCAGGACCCCTTACCCTTCTTCCTGGCCCATCACAAATCCTCCACACGTATTCACTGAAGAGGGCCAGGCAGAGGCTGAGGGGAGGCCCGCTCTGCCATCACATCAGGCTGCAGAGACACAGGAAGGCTGCTCACTGGGCAGGAAGACAAGTGCTTCTGGCCTCTTACTTCTTTTTAGTTCTGGATCCTTAAACTGTGGGAAAGTGACTGACCACCAGGAACAGGTGTGGAGATGAGGTGGGAACAGAGGTGGCGCAGGAAGGGGCGGAGTTGAGGGTGGGACAGGACGCCTGCAGAGACCCTGAGACTGGGGGAGCAGCGCATGCTCATAGGGCATGGGAGGACGTGTATGCTCCAGGTCATGCCACTTTTTTAAATGTCAGCCAGAGAAACCCGAGGGGAGACTCCTGCTCCCTGACTGGACAGGGGGACTGCAAGCTCCCTCTGAGAGAGACACGAGGAGCCTCATAATTGGCCGTAAAAGGGGCACAGCACGGGCTCACTGGTGTTCCACCCACTTGGCACAAGGCTGCAGTTCGTCCTGGGCGGACGTCCACTGGCTGGGGAGCTTGCTAATGTATCCAGCTGCAGTCCTGTCTATGCAACTGGACTTAGATTTTCTTTTTTTACAGCCCTTGTTTAAATCCAACTCCATCTCTACATCGGGCCAAATTGAAAACATGAGTCCAGCCTCCAAAGCTGGCCTACTTTATCATGATTTATTCGTGGGAACGCAAGGCTTGCCAAGAAGCGCAGGACCTCTGCCCGGCATTAATAACTGCAGATGAGATGGAGTCCATTGCATGGGAGAATTCAGTCCATGGCCGGATGCATTTAAGGGGGAGAATTTTTAAAGGTGAGACTCCTGCTCCCCACAACCAGGAGTGAAGAACTGTTGGCTGACTAATGTGGACGGGCCACAGGGTTCATGAAGAACTTGGGTGACGACACAGTTCCTAAGAATCTCCCAAAGATCCACTGAACCATGTCCAGCTGTGGTGGAGGGCAGTGGGGGGCTAGCAAACATTTAGCCCCCAGTTCTTCAAGGAGACACCTTAATTTAGAGCCATTGCCAATTTCAGAGTGTAAATACTCCCTTCCAGCAGCAGGCTGTGTGCAGTAGTTTTCCCATACAGGGGAGGTTGGCACAGTTAACCTTAAGACCATGGAGAGTGGGAAATGTAATAAAATAATTAGAAAGTGATTTGTTTTAGGCACCTGTTACTTTTTAAAATATATACTGTTTAATTTTAAGTTTGCATAACTTAATAATCAATAATGCTAGTGTCTGGCAACTGGCTTATGAGGTTCCTGGGAATCGAACAGTGGTTCTCTTGGGAACCAGCATGAGGCAGCTCCAGCACAATGGGAGGGGCAAAGGCTGCGTGTGCATGTGTGTTTAAGAAAGATGATCCACGCACCAAGGCTGAGCGAGTGCCCTGGAAGGCACTGTAATCCATTTCACCGATCCTAGGGTCTGGTTGCAGGTCGGCCAGGGCTCAAATTGGCCGTCTCAGAGCAGCCATGCTTTCAAGCATGAGCCAACACTCAGGGTCTGTGTCCTTGGACTGAATCCTCAGAGGATTCAAAATCCATCGTGTGTGCTTCTGAGAGTAACTTTAGCATGCACATTTTTTTCTCGGTATCTAAATCCTTTAAGATGTTCTCACCGTGGGTCAAATGGAGTGATCCCAGTGTTGTGTTTCCTTACATCACCTCTAAAGCAGAAACCCGAGAAGGTAAGAGACTTGGACTCTTGTCTGGGATGGTTTAACACGCGGAGCTGCCAGTGTGTGATGAGGAACAGGAACCGGCAACCAAGAGGCACCGTCAGGGAGCGGGGCAGCTCAGAGGCAGGGGCCTGAGGAATGCAGTTAGGAGCGTGTGGGGGCATCATGGCCTGGATCTGGGTGGGTAGGGGAGCCAGAGCTTGGCTAGAGAAGGGGCAATAGATGTCTGCCCTATGCTTCATAGGAGGAAGGGCATGTGACCCCCAGGCTCATTTCCTCATGTCTGAAGAAGGGGCAGAGGCTCCTTCATGGCCACATGAAACACAGGGCTCCCTAGAACTAAGGCCCCAAACCCGCACTCCAACAGAAGAACGAAGCAGCCCAAACCTCAGTTTGACCTGTGCTCCTGCCATGCAGTGCTGCGAGGACCGTGGAGACACAGGCCCCCCAGTGAGCTCCTGTCGGGGCAAGTGAGAGCCATTGGGGTGAGCAAGTCCTGCTCCTGCATGGCCAGCCCTCTTGCAGGGACACTGCCTCATGGCTGGAACATGGCTCTTGTCCTGGGGGAAGGAGGAGATCCCGTGTTACCCCGGGGTTTTTAGTCCAGGCTTGCTTCCCGTGGCCATCCCTGAGGGAGACCACTCTCTGCACTACAAGAAGGTGGGGTTTCAGGGGAGTCGGCCACCCTGCAGTTGTCTCTAGGGCTCCTCAAGGCCCAGATCCCTCTGAGGCTTGTTGATATCAGCATATGCTGAAGCAGCCAGGGTGGAAGAAGCTTCTGGCTTCTGGGTAACATGGGAACCTCAGTCAAGAGCAAAGGTGTCCTAACACGGAGGCTCTGAAAGGTCAAGAGGTCAAAGTCATCTCCATCTTCATTAGAGTCTGTCTCGAGGGCATAGGTGATGTTGTGTCTGCACAGGCACAGAGCGATGACACTGCAGTCAGGTGTGTTGACGTGTCTATCCCTGCACATGGGTACCTTTTGTGGGGACAGGAGGGTAAGAATGGCTGAAGTCCACCTACTGGGCAAATCCCCAGCATGCATGATCATCAGCTGCAGTCCTACTGTGCGTAGGTCTCCAGACTCACCTGACAAAGCTGCTGCCATGCATCCTTCACTCGCCTGCTGCCCCTGGCCAGCCTCCCCACCACCACCAGCCTTTGTGTTCTCTGGGTTTCTGCATATTTGACTTCTTTTCCCGCAGACATGTGAGACCTTGCAGTGTGTTTTTCAGTATCTGGATTTTCACTTCAGTATAACGTCCTTTAGGTTCATTCATATTTTTGCAAATGACAAAATTTCCTTCCTTTTTAGGGCAGAATGATATTCTGTTGTAAGTGTGTCCACTCATCTAAGGATGGACACAGACGATATCCACATGAGGTGCTGATTTCCATAGGAGGGGTGCGGATATCCGTGAGGTGCTGATTTCATTCCACTGGTTCTGTCCCCAGCAGAGGGATTCCACGTCACCTGCCAGCTCTGTTCTTGATGCTGTAAGCACTGTCTTTCTTACCCTCAGCCACCTGTTTGAGCTGCTTTCTAGAAAGCTCTCCAGGTGGGTTGATTGCTGCTTGAGGATTGGTTCAGCTGGACAACTTGTCCGTGGTGATGGGTGTACCGACAGAAGGTTCCAGAGGCAGAGTGGTGCCCGGGAGCTCCGTCCCTGCTCCACAGTGTGCCGAGTGCAGCAGACGTCGCGGAGGACATGAGATCAATGAAGGGAACAGCTGCGGCCATGAGAGCCATTGACCTGCTCAGTGACAAGGAAGAGTGCTCACATGGTAGAGAACGGTGAAAAGTCAATTCCATTTTTGAAAAATCTGTCAGATTAATTAAAATACAGTGTAGTACAGGAGAGCTCATTAATACCCCTCCGCCTCTCTCCTTATCTGCAGCGCCTTTTCTGCCTTCAGTCCCCCTCACCCAGCACCGGGACCTGCTGGCTTCACCTGACGAGAAAGTTTAGCACCGGGTAACAGTGAGGTAAGCTGACACGAGCAATTAGTGTCTGTTTCTAGAACAAATAGAAACCAACTGGCTATTAATATTGTCATTTTTAATCCTCTTAAATTATTTGATTAAAATAAAAGCACAAAAGCCAGAAGATGAGACCACTTTTTATGGCATAATTGATCTTTAAAATTGTCCTCTTTTATCTTGCATATTGTCAAAGGTGGGAGCAGCGGCTGCAGCCTTGCATGAAGACATGGGTAGGAATTATTCAAGCTACGACACTAGATCACCTGCGAGATTGTGCCCAGATATTTGGCCGGCTTGCCTGTCGACACGCAGGCAGCCCCTACTGGGGCTGTTAAGTGCTCTTGATTGGCCTGGACAGCCCTGCTTCCCCAGGGGAAGTTTTAGGATGAAAAAATATAATCAGAAGGGACCCGGCAGAAGACAGAAGCCAAAAGGGTTCCAGAATGGACCACTGTGGGCGGGACTGCTTGGGAAGTCTGCACAGAGCCTGTCAGATTATCTGTCTGCAGCAATTATGTTGATAAATTTGCCACAGGTCGCATCTTAGCCGTTGCATCATTTTGTGGTGTGTCACCAGGAAGCACAGGCCTCTGTTTGGGCCCCTCCTGGCACAAGGAGGAAGAGACACAGGTGACTGCTCACGTGGGTCTGTTGCAAATGCCCTCAGAGTACTTGCCTTCCTGTGTCTCCTTTTACCAGTCCTGGGACTTAATCTGTCTAAATGAAAGTTGTCTTCGGTTGCTCCAGGTCTTTACTAAGAGCACATGAAATTCCACTGAGGTGACCTTCACCAATAGGAAGCCTCTTTGCCAAGCACATCAATGCTGCTTTCAATTTCAACTAGCAAATTAGAATAAAAATTGGAAAGCATTTTCTATTTCAGTGGTTGCAGAAAATTTACATTTTAAAAGGCCCAGTTAAGATATTAGGTGGAGAAATTAATGAGTTTCCTAAATTATAAAAGGGGCAAAAAAATGTTTTTAGAAATCCAACATGAAACCAAAATCCAGGACTCTGACGGGGACTGTAGTTAGCCAGGTCCTCTCTGGACACAGCACGTGGTTCGGAGTTGAGCTCTGTGTCATGCAGAGGGCTGTGCAGTCTGTGGTGGCTCGTGACAAGGTGGCATCTACCCCAGTATAGGCAGACATCGCTTGGTTAATAGAGTCCAAGGAATGAAGGACCGAGCTCTGAGGTTCTCGTGAGGGATGGGTGCGTGCTTAAAGACAGCACAGGGGCTGCAGTCACGGCAGAGTGGTGGGCCTCCTGCCCAGGCACACAGCCTCCTGGACAGAGGACCAGAAAGCCAGAGAACAGTGTGTTCAGACGCAAAACCTAAACGGTCCCGATGACTTCAGGCCACTGAGGGGACTGGAACAGGAAAGAAGACCCTGTCTGCTCTCAGGCTGCTATTTAACCCTGCAACCCTGGGCAAGTGGCTTCAACCTACGTGTCTTGGTTTCCTCACCTTCAAATGGGCATGATAATAGGAACTATCTGGGAGAGTTAAGATGATCTGTTTATAAACATCTTAGATCCGAGATGCCCATTGCCAGTCATGAAGGAGCTGTTACTTAATTAGGAAAAACGTGAGGAAGGCTCTGATAACAAGAAGCGGGGGAGTGTTGTCCGGGAGGCCAGCTGCCGGTCACAGCTGGCTCTCTCAGGCAGGACAGGAGAGGAGGCCCTGAGTTGTGGAGGCAGAAGACTATGTTTTGTGTAAGTCTGGGCCCTGGGAAGGCAAGGTACCACCCAAAGGAGGAGAGTTGAGCTGTAACTCAAGAGAAGCACTGTCTAAGAGGACAGGCTGGGGCCCTGGCCTTCCGGAGGGGAGCAGCGGAAACCAGTGCACAGGACCGGGAGGTCTGGGGGTGCAGCAGGCTGCTGGTTATTTCTCAAGTTCAACTCCCAAAGAACCTGAGACCTCTTTATTTACCAAACACATATTATTATATTCCTTTGATTTTAAGAGCACATGTTTTTAAAACAGCTTTCAATGGGGATGAGAAGGAATCTCGCCTCCAACATGCACACTTATTGCCAGGTTCACCCTTACTTGAGAAATGTTAAAGCCTGTGTCCTGCAGGGAGAATCTAAAGCCAAGGAAATGCTGGGTGTGACAGAGCTTGTTTGACACTCCTGGAGGCCATCCAGAGGTGTAGATACTGCCCTGCCCACTGCTCAGTGCCTCTACCCTGGGACAGACTTACCAGTGTCTTTGCACTCACTGTGCCCGTGCGGAGCCAGCCCGGGTGCTGCCGAGGAATTCTGGAGAAGATAATAGTTTGCATGTTCTCAACCTTTATTTAGGGAGGAAAAATTGCCTACTAAGCAGTTGAGAAAATATTGCAAGCATGTTGCAAATACATTGAAGTAGGCTAGCAGTGACATTTGTGACCCCAGAACATGCTGGAAGGTGCAGGTGGGTTGTGTGGCATGTGTGTCAGCAGCTGGTCCTGCAAGAATCTCTGGCCCAGGGGGACTTAGCCGCACTGTCCTATGCAGCCCCTGATCCGTCCTTCATTCTGTTCTCCGACATGTTTCCCTTGTCCTCTCTGTTCTATTTGGGCTTTCCTATGTTTTTTAACACTTAACTAAGGGTGTCAGTCTTTCTTGTTAAATATGTACTTCTTTATTCTTGACTTTGCCAAACTTTTAACTGCAAACATTCTCTGACTCTGCCCCCACCAAGCTGGGTGACTAGCCCTAGCTGAAGCTCTAGAGGTGGGCCCTCTGGCCCAAGTTATGGCCCACTACCTGGAAGGAGCTGAGGAAATGCCCATGTGACATCATGGGAGGTTGAGCACCCTCTCCTCGCTCACCTGGGCTGCACACATACCGCACACACTCACACCCACACATATGAGGACCGCAGGACGAGGCCGTGTCTTGTGGCCTCCTGCTGAATGCATGCTCATGTCCCTGCACGTCCGTGTCCCACCAGACCTCCAGGAAGGGCTCCCAGGTACCCGAGCTCTTCCGCCCTCCTTTTCCTCCTGCTGGATTCCTGCCAATCAGCAACTTCTGAGTTTGAGGCCTTCAGACCATCTTAGAATTACAAGCCTGGCTCAGTCATTTTGGCAAATGATGATACACTGTCCTTTTCACTCCATGACAGACCAAAAGAAAAAGATATCTGTGAAGCATTTCATTAGAAGACAATTGTTTGTCATTGGTTGGGAAATGGAGATAATGGACTACGTCTGGGAACCTCTGGACCTGTTAAGGCCAGGGGACGTCATCACCTCCTTCTGCCGGGTCTCCACCAGCTTCTGCTCCTGACTTCTCTGCTGCCTGTGCCACCCTGCCTGCCCTCACTCCCGCTTCTTAGTGCACGCAGGTGTCCGGAGTGCCTGTCTGCCTGGCTCTGGTTGGACACACTCCACCAGGGCCCTGGGTTAGGTGTACTGTGAACGGGCAGGGCTGCAAGGGTCTGTGCCAGTGGCTTCTCAGTGGGGATGGGGCTACTGTCGTACCCATCTTTCCTCTGTTGGGGGCCACAGGGAGCCTGGCACAGGGCAGACACTCATCAGTGCCAGGGAGGTGTAGTCTCATGCTTAAAATGAAAAGACCTGCCCAGGTTCTGCTGGCATAGCCGTGTCCCTGGGCCCATCCTGACCGTGACCTCTGACCTCATCATGACCCCCCACTGCTCCTCTGGACTTGCCAGTTCTTGGCATGGCTTCTTGTTTTCTCTGTGGCTGGCTCTCTGCTTCCCTGCCTCTGCTCAGCCTGGGATACCCAGTCTTCATGGGCCTCTTCTGGCCTGGCCTCTTCTGGGCCTAGCCTCTGCCAAGCTGCCCAGCCCTGAGGGTGGTGGCTTGACCTCCTTGTTTGTTTGTCCTGTGGCTTTTCAGGGCAGCAGCGAGCTGTGCACACGGAGGGTTCAGCTGCTGCAGGGTTGGGTGGACCATGGCCTGAGTTCTCGGGTGACCCATCCATGGGGAAGGCCTGCTGTGCACTGGCCTTGATGCTGTGTGACGGCCCGGCACAGGAGGGGTGCGCGAGTTTGGGCTCCTCTCCACACTGGGCTAAAGCATCGCCCAGGCAGCTGGCCAGTGCCAGGGTCAGAGAAATACCATAGTGGTCACCTCTGCCGTGGGTTCTACATGCGTATGAAAGGCCCACGGGAGAGAAGACAGGGAACTGAGGGTGGCTGGTGATCTGCGAGGCTGAATTTTGGAGGGGTGTTGGTGTGGTGGGGGCGTCCAGTTCTCCATGCTGTGGAGGACTGCATGCTGTCCTGCCCTGGCTGCCCCCTCCTACGAGGCCCTCAGTGCTAAGGCAGGCTGACCACAGGCTGGGGCTGCCACACTTTTCAGTAGCACAAATTCTACTTTCCAAAATGGAACCCTGCCTTCTGGGTTGTAAACGTTTATTTTCTCCTTTGTGTATGGGCGGAGAACACGGTTTTTACATTATATCAATTTTTTAATATTCTATGGGAAAATGTAAAAGGATGTGAGGAAATGTTTCCACTCTGTGTAGAGAAGCGCTGAAGCACATAGGATGTGGAAGTGTGGGTCCACGTGGGTTTGGGGTGCAGCGCACATTGTTTATGGGCTTTTGACCTCTGGTTTTCAGTCGGATGATTAACTATGGATCCATTTGCCATCACGGGGGTAAACGACCCTGAAGGGGGTCTGGGGGTCTGCTTACTTTCTCTTGGGTTTTCTTCTTTTCTGGTTCATGTCCTCATTCATTCAATTCAAGGGAGCTTTGCTTGTCCCCACCCCAGCCAAGCCCATCCTCATGGGTGTCCAGACCCCATTAAGTCTCTTCCCAGTGGATCCAGGTCGTACTTGTTCCTGTCCAGCAAGTAGGAAGGGCTCCAAGAGTCCACTGAGCAGAGGTGGGGACTTTGGCCTTGTGTAGGGCAAGGCTGGGTCCCGGCAGATGGACTGCACGTTTGCTGAGAGCGCAGAGGTGGGCGGCTGGCCAAGCTCGGGCTTCAAGGGTTGAGTAAGAGCGCTCAAGTGGAGAGAGAAGGGAGACGCTCCCCAGGTCGAGTGGGGCACACATGGGAATGCTGTGCAGGGAGCGTCATGGAGTCAAGTTTGCCAAGAGAGCAGCTGCGGGCTGCTGCTCCAGGGTAACAGGCGAGCTCAGCAAGCCTCCGCCCGAGGGGCC
The DNA here is from genome assembly GCF_021218885.2 of Marmota monax. Lineage (NCBI taxonomy): Eukaryota > Metazoa > Chordata > Mammalia > Rodentia > Sciuridae > Marmota > Marmota monax. The sequence goes on along the minus strand of NW_026692843.1, from coordinate 5,543,352 downwards.
GCTCGGGTAGGTCCCAGGTCACCTCCCCCCGCCCCTCTGTTCTTGGTATCTCACAACTTTCTTCCCTTGTGCTCTGATGATGGCCAGCATCCAGTCCTAGCCGCAGTGCCTAGCTAAGACCACACAATGCAGGGCTAGTGACTTCCAGCCTCTTTCTCCCAGGAGTTCTGGGTGGCTGACCGCGTCCCTCACACAGCTAGTTTTCAGGCTGGAAGGATAGGTGACAGGTGTGATCACGGTGGACGGAGAGAAAAACGTGTCACCCTGAGCCATGTAGAGATGTTGACTTAGTGCTGGTGTTCCCAGCAATTAAAGCAGTATATTTGGGTAGGGAATTTTAATTGAAGAAATATAAAATGTTCATTGGTATAATGTGCATATTAATTTAATATAATATGAATAAGAAGTCACTTGAGATGGAAGCTGCAAACAGCCCCCGCAGGGCTATTGCCATGACAGGCGACACAGGCAGAGCCTTGTTAACCCAGCAGAAGGAGCTCCCCTGCTGCCAGGAGAAAACCCAGCAACGGCTGGGTGGCCAGGTCCTCCCGTGCTTCGGTTAGGGGCAGCATCGGTGACAAGAGTCAAGGCGTAGCTAAAGCCCCTCCAGGGATGAAGATGGCAGTGGCAGCTGGGTCTCATCCTCACGTTCCAGGAGAAGGGCTGCCACGTGTGCTCCTGTCCAACAAGTATGAAGGGCCTGGAGAGTCCGCTGGGCAATACCTGAAATCCAGGCTGCACTGAGAAGTCTACATGTGGTTTTCTAGAAACACAGGACAAGACTAAACGTGCTCATGTGCAATGCTGCCACCACAGCTTGCTCCAGACGTGTCCAGAAGGTGCACTGACCTCCCAGAGAGCCTGCGTCCTTGGCAGCACTTCACACTCGCTCAGGAATCTGGAACCAGGCACGAAGCCTGGTTGTTTCCCACCCAGAGGCTGGGCTGGTGGTGGCCTGGCGGAGGTGGCAGACCTGATCTCCTCCTCAGGCAGCAGGTGGCAGAGCCATGAGCTCCCCTCCTGCCTTCTAGTCTTCTAGCCTTCTGACCCACTGTTTCAGCTACGGGTGAGAGTCGGTGGAACACTGTGTCGAGTCTCCTCCTGAGCTCATTTCCCATGATTTCACTGGAACAGCATTGGCTTTCTCCAGAAAGATTCATCTTGTTCTCAATTTTACATTAAAAGTTGCCAAATAGAGAACATTAAGTCAATTTTTAAACCTCCTCACCCATGCATAAATTATGTATGCCTGCCAGTCCAATGAGTATGATAATCAGTATTTCAGTACTACAATCTGCTCTAAACATCTCAGAAAGTGCATACTTAGGGTCATTTTTCTAGATGTGGTCAGCATTAGCATCCATGTCAATCACTGTACATGCATGATGGCTGTTTCCAAGGTGCTCTCTCTGCACTCTGGCCTAATACACTCCCATCTGTGGCTGACATTGAACCGGAGATGGTTCTGCAGCCTGGTCTCACCCTGGAGCTTGTGTCTTTAAGTTGTGCTGTTGAGCACTTATTTTTAATCTTTTTAATCACTCTGGGTTTACTCTTTCTTTTATTTAGGCTTAGTTATCGTCAGAATATAATGAACTTCATCTCTTCACTGATTTTCTCCCACAATTTAGTATCTTAAAAGCAAAACAATTCCATCAATGGCTAATGAAGATCATGGAACCTAAATTTTGTTCTAAGAAAGAATTTGATTAGAATGCTCATGTGAACAGGTGATGAATAGTTCTCCTTTAAGGAGAACTCGAGGCCATAGGATTCTGTCAAATAGAAGAACCGTCATGAACTAAGCACCAGCTGCTATGCAGCATGCACGGCTCAGTGATCCAACCAAGGGGTGATCAAACCAAGCTTACCTTGGCTTCTGACTGACAGGCAAGGCTGATTTCATGGGCATGTGACCTGTGACCTTTGACCTGTGACGTTTCACTGTGTCCTGTGCTAAGAAGGGCCACACAACTCATTTAATGCTTTGCTGTTGCTGTCTTGAAATTATTAACGATTTTTTGAAAAGCAGCCACCTTATCGTTTTGCAAATTATCTGCTGGTCTCACGGGGGTGTACAGAGATCTGTGACATGTTAGCAATGTCTGTGATCTACCTTGATCATTCTCAAACTCTCACGTTGGCTCTTTCAATGAAAGACTAAGTAAGCATTGCATTATCACAGGATGGAACATTCACAGAAACTCAACCCTCATTTCCTGTGCAAAGCATTCCCTGACCCAGGCGGACCCCTCATTTGCTCCCCTATGGCATGTTTTAGTGTGGATATTTTTATTACAAACTGGTTTTCTCTCGTGAGACAGGGGCAAGCCTGATAAACTCATTCTGGTGGGTGTCCCTTGGGTAGCTGTCATTGATACAGAGAATGATCTATTTTATGGGAGATGGAGGATGGGTAGGTGGCAATCATGCTGATCATAAGCTTAGGAGGATGCACATAAAACACTCTGCTTGGTTGCTCAGGTGATCTGGGAACAGCATCCTCCTACTCGGTGTGTGACCCATGGTGGACTCTCAGGATACCATGGCACCAAGAAGCGTCCACACACACATGGCTGCGGTTGGGGTTAGCTCTCAGATCAGGCCATGATGGAGCATTTTCTCACTTGTCTCCTTGTTGCAGTTCACAGGATTTCTTTATTCTTGAGATTTTTTTTCTTTCTTTTCATTCAAGCAATAAATTCTTCGGTAACCTACTCTAGTAATGTTTGACATCATAGAAGGAAACTTGGAGAGGACATGGACTCAAGGCCATCTCTGGATGAGCTCCTGGCTCTACTTGCTGGGAGACAGAACCAGTATTCATTCATTCACCCAATTAGCATTTGCAGTGCAGAGGCTGAGCCAACAGAGAGAAAAGGTGAATTCACACCAGTGCCTCCAGCCACGTCCTTTAGCAAATGAAGGCCGTGCCTTCTGGAGGAGCTGGCCGCCAGTGCAGTGGGTGATGGGTAATTGAGCAAGGGGTCTGTAGAGGTTGGAAAGCAGGAGGAGGACAGCTCCACCATCTAAGGCACGTAAGAGATGAGGAGTGACTGACTTCTTGGGAGAAATGGCATCTAGACCAAGGGAGGCTACGTGGCAGGGCCAGAGCCAGAGGATGGAACGAGGTGCTGGAATAGTGGGTCCTGGGAGAGCATGGGACATCTGGAAACCTCTGGGCAGTGGCTAAGTGGCTTCATGGTAGGCTTAGGGGGTGGGGCAGGAAGAGGAAGGTGGGACCTGGGCAGCAGGGGCCAGGCACATATTGTACGGAGGGGACTCGGTTCTGGCCAGCAGCTGACAGCATGAAAGGCACTCAACAGTGGCTCTAAGGCCGGCTCTGCAATGATCCGTCTGTGATCACCCTCTCGGGTTATCATTACAGTAGTTACTCTACAATATTGACCAAGGGTTTCCTCTGTCCTGCCATTATTCTAAACTTTTTATTTTAAAATATTTTTAGGATTTGCTCACCTTCTTGTAAATCTCCTCTAATGTTAACCTCTTATTTAACCATGGGCATTATCGTTGGTGCCATGAGATGAACTAGACAAAGTATTCCCCAGTGTTCCTAGAAGCAGACTTCTTCCAGTGTGATGGGACGCTGTTCCATGTTGTCAGTCTCTAATTTATTACTGAGGATGTGTCCAGGCCTTTGAGGGTCATGTGATGACTCCAAGGCACCAGTTCAGGGGTGTGAGCTGCCTGGAGCCGCCTCTCATTCTCCTCTGGGCCATGTAGCTGCCAGAGAGGCCACCTTCTAGGAGGACAGCGAGGCAGCCCGGGATCCCAATGCTGCTCCTCCAGAAGGCACGGCCTTCATGTGCTAAAGGACGTGGCTGGAGGCACTGGTGTGAATTCACCTTTTCTCTCTGCTCCTGAAGAAATGTGCCCTAGGAAATTGGCAGTGATGAGGATGATTAACTAAGTGAATGAGAAAAGGTGACTGTTGTTTGATTACCTGTCACCTCCCAACCTTTGTGCCACCTGAATGTGGAGCCCTAGAGGGGCTGAGGTGGCCACCTCCTGCACCAGCACCCATTGCGGCCTCAGCCTGTGACTCCTTGGGATCTCATGTTCTCAAGATGAGGGGATTGTGAGGTTATGGGATGTGGCTGTGGAATGCTGCATGGTACAGTTTGTCAAGACTGACGCGTGGAGGGGGAGAGCAGGGGCTCAGGCCCTGAGGACACTCTGGATGTTGCAATGACTCCCTTGGTCTATGAATGAACTGGACCTTCTAAAGGAAATGCCCAAAGGGAGGTCAAGTTTTGTCACATGAACCCAAAATATGCTGAATCTTCCAAAGATGGGCCCAGTGCTCTATGGGGCCAGCCACATCATCTGCCAGTGTCCTCCCTCACCCTTGGAGTTGTTCCCAGGACATTGACCTAGGTTTGACCCCTTTCTTTTGACTACTTCGGATATAAATGCAGACAAATCTCTTCTTTTGAATTTTGAACCCATTCCAACTCTCCCCACTTTCTCCACATTCTCCATGTGAGCAACAGAGACTGACCAGCAAGGGGCAGTGAGCTGGTGATCGCCAAGGCTAGCTGGACAGCGAATGGAGCCTCTGAATGGCAGTTCTCAACAAGGCTGCACATCACAGCTCTGGGGGTGGTGACAGCACTCATCTCCTAGCTGCAGTCTGTGCTTTCTGAGTCCTAAGCAACCTGTATGCAAAACACTCCTTCTATGAATGGAGTTCAGTTCTGGTTGGAATCTGTGAACTTTTGAATTGAGATCATTCCGGTAACAGAGTGAGGGATGGGATGAGGTAACATTAGGACAGAAATGAAGCTTGTCCTTCTTTGGTTTAAAGAATTCCCACAGCAAACCTCTTCACTGGATAGTGTATCCATTAGCCACCAAATTCCAGGGGTATGGGGCAGACTCTGGGCACAGAGCCACCTAATAAAAAAGCACTATTGGGAATTGACTAAATACACATATATGCATACATTTCATTTGCATCCATGCATATATTAAAAGTGTGTGTGTGTACGCACCCATGTGTGTGCCTGTGCACACATGCTTACATGTACTCATAGCACCCTCAGGCTCTGCCCCCACTTCTGCACAAACCAACTTTGCCTAAAACACATTGGACAATATGCGTGTGGGAAGAAGGCAGGAGGCTTTGACTTTCCAGAGTCAGGAAGGCTGAGAGCAGTGACAGACCCTGAAGAAAGGCAACTCCTGCTCATTCAGATACCAGATGTGGCACCCTGTCTTCTGGGGCATTGCTGAGAATGTTTTGCAATTGAAATAGATTCTGGACAAAGCTGGAATAATAAATACCTGCTGCAATATCTGGAAATTCCTGGTTACCAACTGTCTAAGTGTTTCTAAACACTGTTTTTAAAATATGGCTTCTCCATCATGTAAGGAGATTTGTTCTCCTGTTATTACTAGTATTTTTCTAAAAAGCTGGGTAACTTTAAGAGCCCAGTCATTATACATTGGCTCAGTATGCAGGGAAATAGCAGTGATCATAATGAATTCATTTGATATTCATGTGGTCGTTACATGTACTTGCATAAAGATACTTTTGTAACACAGCCATTCTCTGGCTAGATGCCTTTTTATGACACCAACTATTTCATCGAATCTGATTTTGCAGCCTCTGGGAGGTGGCTTCTTCTATGAATCTGGGCTTTGTCTCTAGCTCGGTTAAGGTCCTTCAAAGACACTCCAGTACAGCAGCCTCCGTGCTCACAGAGCCACACCTGCCCAAACCCAGTGATGCCCACAGCTTATGGTCCCTGGGGCTCTCTCTGGCATGCTAGTCAGCTCCTTGCATCATCCACTCCCTAAGTATTGCTGGATTTCCTGAGCCTCTGACCAGAGAGCAGGGATTCCCTCCACTGCGCATGCCAGCCTGTCTACCTTCAGGAAAGCTAGAGGAGCCCATGTCCTTTTCGTGTCTTCCACAGGAACCTGCCATTCAAGTATCTGGTTCCCAGTTCATTAACTCAACACCAAGAAGCCCCCTTCCTAACCTGACGATGAATATGATCAATGATTACTTAATCCTAGAGATTAGAAGCAAAACTGGCCAGAGCACTTACTGCCAGTGGACGGGAATGGAGCAGCCTTGTATTTTCAAGAGTGTGGCTTTGTAAGGACTGCCTCCACCATTAGCATCCTGCATGCTCAGGGACCTGGAGAGACAGGGACGGGCTTCTGCACTGCAAGGCCTGTGTCCTTCCCCCAGGGTGTTGGGAATGAGAGGCTGGGAAAAGGCATACAAACAAGTGTGTGCAGACTCGGGTACCTGCTGGGTCGCCCTTACTGTCCTCCTAGGAATGGCAGAATGGTGTGTCCCCCAGAAGGAAGACTGACATGGAGGTCACCATGCAGTGCTGCCCTAGGGAGTCAGCAAGCAGGGAGACTGAGAGTCCTAAGCACTCAGGTGGCTCTGGCCTGCCCGCCTCTGGGGTCTTCCTCTGGGGGAATCAGGATCCCAACAAGTCCCCTTGGTCACTCCAGAGGTGGCCAGACATTAAACTTCCTTCAGCATGTCCCTGGGAATCACATCTGGGGCATTAACCAAGCCTTCCTGACATCATCCTTAGTTGAGCTTCAGAGCCCAGGGGCCAGGAAAGATGGACAAGAGAAGACCGTTGGCCTTGGGGAAGAAGCATCCCTGGGCAGGAGGCCATGTGCAGCAAGCCTGTGTCCCTTCCCCAGGGTGTCCCTCATGCTTTCCCATCCCTCCTCCAATGCAGCGCCTCATGGTTAGCTTGATGACCGCACCAGGTAGAAATTCATTTTTACTGATTCAGTGAAAGGACTCTGAATAGTGTGCTACAAGTAAGTGGCTTGAACTCAGGTGAACAAAAGGCGAAGAAATCGGGTGATACTCACAGGGTCTGGGGGAAAAATTGATGATTTTAATTGTCTTGGGGGAAGCCTATGTCTGTCTCCCCCCACCCCCGCCACCTCTTCTGCGAAGTGTCAGGAACCACAGGTGTACAGGTCTCTGGGCCTGGGGTTCCGTGGGCAGAAATGCATGGAGTGCACACAGGTCCCAGGGCGGCAAGGTCACGTGAGGCCTCCCAGCCTCAGTGGGACTCACGGCACACGCGTTTGCTGCTCAGGGCGCATCCCACTTAGACTCGTTAAAAACACAACCGCCACAACAAATCCGCTGTAGGATCAGTTGGATATTATAGTAATAGGCCTTGGTACATTTCCCTTTTGGTAAAGCTACTGAGTGATTTCTACTTTTTCACATCTTCATGAACTAAGTCTTTGCAATATCAGTAGATTTAAACCCAAAGCTGTTCAAATATGTATTGCATATCTTCACATGGCACCGAGGCTGGCCATCCCTCTACAAGGCAAGCACATTATTAATTTCTTCACAAAATATCTGAACAAGATTTTTCAATTAATTTTTTCCTGTTGTGTTTGCCTCCACCTGACACCACAGATGTGATGTTGTCTTTTTCACAGCTGGAGACCAACTAAAATGGCCTCTGGGATAATGTGAATATGTCAGGCAACAAAGAATATGGCATTTAAAGCAAGAGAATCCCTATATTCATGCCGAAACTTTGCCCTTTCCTCACGCTCCTCTTCTAGCTGGTTCAGATGAGTGTCTGCAATTTTCTGACCTACCAATTAGTTCTTGAGTGAGCAGGTTGGAAAACCACCCTGTGTCACTTCCATCGCTAATACCCTCACTTATGGGACCTTGACCTCAGCCCGCTGCTTTCTCCTGGTGCGCAGAGTGATGGATAGCTCCAGGCCGGACTAATTGCCGTTTGTATGTTAATCCCCACCAGGGCATTCTCTCTCTACTCCGATGCCATCTCAAACTCGGCCTGCACAGATCTTCCTGTGCACGTGGACGCTCACGAGTGTGCAGGTGCTTGCCAACAGCTGCTGTTAGGACCACGCTGACCTTCCTGAGCAGCCACCATGGCTACCTGGGGTTAGCGGCTGTGATTCTGTCCAGGCCTATGTCCATGTCTGCAGAACTTCTAAGCAAATGGTAAGGAAAAGAAATTCACTTGGCGGCTTTGCATTGTCAAGCAAACAAAGTTGATTGTTTGGATTTAATTGATCTAAAAATTAAGTTGGTTCAAGTTGGTCCACTTATGTAAGTGGTCGGCAGTGATGACAGGCTTGGTCACCAGCACTGGTGCTGATGGCGCTCCTCTGACCGGCCCTAGCACTGGAGCACTTGCCTCCAGCTCACTATCTGCAGCCACACCGTCATGGATGTGTATAAAGGTGACAGGCGAGGCTTTCTCCAGCCCTCTTTCTTGTGTGTTTGATTTATCCATCTGCACTTTTAACTATCAACCTAAGAAGGTTATTTACTCACACTTTGAATTACTTATCCAATTAAAATAACTTACTGAGCGTCTACTCTGAATAATATTCCTTAATATCTATTAATTTGCTCATTCATTCCACAAAGAGTCAGTCTCAGTCTAGAGATCTTCATGAATTTCTTAAAAGAAAAAAAAAGTGCCTCTTTTGCAGCCCTCAAAGAGTGTCTCTGTCAACAAGACAACAAAATGTGAAAACAATGTGTGTGTGTGAAGTGACACCACCGCCAGCCTGGGACCTAGGAGAATGTGACCAGAGTCTGTTGGCCTTTGTGCGTGACTTGATGACCATGGAAACCCTGTAGGAGAAGACCACAAACGCCCAAGCGCTCAGGGGAAGACTGTGGTGTCCACGTGTAATTGAGGGCCTGTTCCCACTAGCATAGCACTGTGGTGGGCACTGATACTGAGCCCCAGAGAGGTCAGGCTGTCCTCAACACCTCTTTAGCAACAGAGGGGTGCCTGGTGCCGTCGGGCTGCCGAGGCTCCCTGGAGCACCTGCAGACCACAGAGCAAAGCTCCGTGTCCCTGCAGTGGGATCCACGTTTCCCTACAGTCTCTATGTCCCATCTCAGATGGATAGGAAGGCACTGACCTTGAAGGGCAGGCACCACACATGATGCCCTGCATGCAGAATAATACCAAGGTGCTGCAGCAGCTTTCCAAAGCAAGCCCAGGGTTCCCATCACAAGAATCTGCATCGTATCAACAGCAATATACACATATGACAGCTGAAGTGAACCCACTGTCAGAATCTGCAGTGCCTTCAGAAGCTGTGGAAATAGGCCCAGGTTCTCCATGAGGGCAATAGTGAACTTATATTGCTTTTTTCTGGTTCAACATTCAGCCCAAGTACCCTCACTCTGGGATATTTCCTCCTCGATCCACAGCTCTCTGGGAACCACCAGCCCAACCCCACTAGCAGTTGGTCTAAAAAGTGGACATGGTGACATGGACAGAACAGTCTGAGCCCATGGGCCACTGGTACATCTATCCTCAGGAGGTATTGGGTGTCTGGCACTTGAAATGAGAAGGTCTCTGACCACAAGGGACCGTTAGGTATATTTTAGGGAAGCCCAATATTTCTGTGCCTTAGTGATCCCAAGTATTGGGCCAAGCCCAACTTCTCCACCTGCAGTTCATCCAGGAAAGGGAAATTCTGCCCACTGCTTTCCTCTTGTCTCCAGAAGCGGCCTTCAAACCCCATCTTTAACTGTAGCGAGGGAATGCTGCTCGTCAACCCATGCTAACCTCCCTCTGGACAGGAGCAGGTGACTCCACAGGACAAGGCCTTGGTCTGAGCAGGCTCTGCTTCCTGTGTTATGTCCCAGCACATTCCATCTGGTTTCCTAGGGAGCCCTACCTCTACGAACTGCATGACCGATTTATTTCTCCAGATGTTGTGTGATCTCATCTCTTACTATCACCTCCAGGATTTGCTACCAGTAAGGTCGGACATGCAGTCTCCTCTCGCAGGTAATTCTCCTGGTTACACTTTCCTGAAGACTGGACTTTCCTGTCCTTGCCTCTGACAGGCTGTCTCATTTCCAAACTACCTTTTAAGAGATTCTATGTGCTGAAAGAACAATTGCTTCCCTCACAGTATAACAGGTGTTGTTGACTGTGACTCCTGTTTCCTTTTCTAGAATATATCTTTAACAATGGGTCCTTTGGCTCCTGGATTTTTCTCTGCTATCCTTGCTTCTGGCCAATATCGCTGCCCTTCCTGTGAAAGCACTTGACTTTGCCTCTTGTCTGCTCTGCATGAAATGCCTTCTCGTCCTTCCCAACAACAGCTCTTTCAACCTGCAATTCAGCTGCCAACTACATGATCCTGGAAGAACCGGCCACTTTGATCAGCCTTTGTCTCGAATTGCTGTTTTTTCCTCTTGTGATCTATTGAACTTAAGCCAGAAAAACCAAGGGAGTCAAACTGCACTTGCCCACAAGGCAACGAGGGATTGGGCGCAGCCTGGAACATGACGGCTTCATCTACCTGGCATCCTTGCCTGGAGAAAGACCCTTCTTTGTCTAAACCATTGTACTGGTGAGTCATCTCACTCTGGAACCTACGTTCCTGTGTATGTAGATGCAGCTGGGCCTCAGTCTTCCCAGTCCACTCTGACACACCACATGGACCTCTACTGCCTACAAAAATGTGTGCTTTCTTTTTTTTAAGGCATATTTTGCCTTAAAAGGGTTAGACCCAGAGAAACTCTTTACAGAGGGGAAATGCAACTTCAGTATGCCAGGGACGCCCACACCCAGGTGGAGCCCTATAGCAATAGGGACCTTATTTCAGATGTCAAGATCATCCATCAACATCTCCTTGACATTTGACTTGACTTTTTGAGGGAAGCATCCATTTCCCGAGGACAAGAAAGGTGTTTCTTGTTTCCATTCAAGATGTAGTAAATCAGGGGATCATAGGGAAAGACTGAGCTCACTGTGATTACAAGAAAGGAAATCTGCAGGTGCATGGCACAGCCCAGACCCTCCCCTTCCTGCTGAGGACAATCGCAGGCCCAGTCCATCCTCCCACATCTGGAGCAGGGCAGGACGGCTCGTATCCCGAACAAACACGACACCCTGACCACACTCCCAAACCAACAATGCACTGATTCCATCAGGACCTTGAAAATGGAGCATGCGTCCTAGTAACAGCACTCAGACCCTACTAAGACATAAGTTGTAGCTCCCAAAACTTCCAGTCTGAATCTGAACTTGGTTTATGGCCATCTGGGCCTGTCAAGAGAGACCTCGTGGTTTTCACCTGTGACACAATTTTTCCCTCCAAACACCATTGATGCAACTGGAGATGGGACTGCTCGTTCTCAGGCTGCCCGACAACACCAAGTCACACCTGAGGGTCTGCAGGGTGTTGCTATCAAGAGTCTGAAAATGACAGGCAATTTCTTCAGGGGGCAGAGGAACAGGTCTCCAGCTCAAAGGATGGACTTTACTCAACTGAGCCTAATGGGCTAGAATCTTTCCATAAGCGATTGCTACAATGTTACATTTCCTGTCCATTTTCAAGGGACCATTCAACTGGAGCTGGCTTTCTAAAGCTGTCCTTCAGTAAAGTCAATTCCTTGCCTCCCTCCTTTGACCCAGGTTAAAGGTGGACGCAGGGCTGTTCACTGCACTTGTGGAAGCAGAAAAGTCCTGCCTTGGAGCCGCGTTGCCCTTGCTCTGTCCTCTGCTCCAGGCCACCTTGCCCTGGGTCTGTCCCTCCTTCTCCGGGTCCTGGGCATGGGAGAAGGAGGTTCCCTTGTGCCGTGGAGATGGAAACACAGTTCCACTCCTGTTTTCCAGAACAAGTCGTTTTAAAGCTTTTTATCATGCCTCCCCTGCACGGACAGATTGTCAGCTTAATTACTCTGCCGCATAGTCCCTAATATGCCTCGGATGTCATATCTGGGGGGAAAGGAGTCAAACCGGAGCGGCTCGCCCTGTGGAGGAAACCGTGGCTGGAAACGTGCAGCTCAGCGTGCGAACGCTGGCGGGGGGCTTCGTTTTATTTGTTGTCTGGATTTATTTATCTGATACCTTTATGTTGGCCCCATCCCCTGGCTCCTCCAAAAAAAAAAAAAAAGAATGCTTTTGAAGCAAATGCTGCTTTTTCCTGAGAATCTACAGTATTCATTTCCAAGGACGGGAAATCAAAGCTTCGGTGTTTTGTGAGACTACGGGGTGGAAAGGAGCTCCCCGCCCAGGAACCCAGGCGGTGGCTGGGAGCAGCACCTGCCGCACCGCCAGCCAGTCCATTTCATGTTTGTTGCTCTTTTGAAAGCTGCCCGCTCTTCTCAGGGATTGTTGCTGTAATTACACAAATGATCTGCTCCACTGTCACTTCTAGTCAAAGGTGTCATCTGAAATTAAAAATTCATGTAAAATCTAGAGAAGCAACTTTTAAGCAGACAGTGGAGACCTGATCTGATTTTGCAATGTTTTACTCAACCCCTTTTGTGCCTTGAAGCTCTGAAGTGAGGTGGGGGACAGCTCCTGGGACAAGGGAGATGTCACCAACCTGCCTCCTGTAATGCGTCTGCAGGAGTCTGCGAGGGCTGCTGCAGCAAAGCCCCACAGACTGAGGCGGAAAGGCAGACACGGGTTGTCTCAGCCTTCTGGAGGCTGGAGGTCTCCCACTGAGGCTGGTGTCTCCTGAGTCCTCTTTCAGATGGCTGCCTTCGCCCTCAGTCCTCCTAGGGTCTTCTCTCTATGCTTATCTGTGTCCACATTTCCTCTCCTATTTATAAGACAAGGGTCATATTGTGTTAGGGCCCACACCAGTGAACTTGTACTGGCCTAATCCCCTTTAAAGAGGCCTCTCTCCAAATACACTCAGATGCTGAGAAAGTGGGACTGAGAAAGTGAGTTTTGAGGGAACATCATTCAGTCTGTACAAATGTCCCAGTACTTCTAGGGTAAGCAGAAGACCAAAGGGAAAAGTGCAACCCGTGAGGCCCAGTGGTTGGGGGAGCCTTTCTGGGACACAGTCATGTAAGGCGGCTCTCGGGTCCAGGCCTGGGAATCGTCACTATGCTCAAGAGGGAACTTCAGTCTGCGCCATTTCTTGGACAGCTCAAATGTTGAGATGAAAGGCTAATGTCAGACCAAGGTGCTTGTTTTTATAACCAGTTTCCATTTATTTGGACTTTAAAATATTGTCAGAGGTTGAGATATAAGGTGTCCCTCAAAGGCTCACGTGATGGACAATGCAGAAATGGTCAAAGGTGGAGTGATTAGATCACGAGAGCTGTTACCTTATCAGTGGATTCCCCCAAGTGAGGGATCAGACATTTCACACAGGACGTGGCTGGAGGAGGTAGGTCACTAGGGCGGGCCTCGGGATGATAGCATACCTGTCTCCTTGCACTCAAGTTCTGCTTCCTGGGTTCCATGTTCTGAGCGGCTTTCCCCCATCATGCCCTTCCACCATGATAATCTGCCTCACCTCACACCCAGAGTAATGGAGTCAGCCATCCCTGGACTGAACCTCTGAAACCGTGGAAACAGTGAGCCTGATAAACCTTTCCTCCTCCAAATTGTTCTCACAGGGTATATTGGTCACAGTGATACAAGGCTGACTAGCACAGGCGAGTGTTACACACCTGTTCTCCCAGAGACTCAGGAGGCAGAGGCAGGAGGATCACAAGTTTGAGGCTAGCCTCGGCAACTTAATGAGACACTGTCTCAAAGTAAAAGCAAAAAGGTTGGAGATGTATCTCAGTGATGGAGCATCCCCTGGGTTCAATCACCAGTACAAAAACAAACAATTAACATAGAGTAAATCCACAAGTAAAGTACATAAAGCAATGTTAGTTTTTCTTACTATTTCATGTAAAATATTGAAATTAACATTGAGTAAAATTAGCTTTTTGGGTTTTGGTGATCACTTCAATGAGTTTTGAGACACTATGGAGTCATATGACCACTACCACAATCAGGATACACTATTCCATAACTACCAAAAAAGTCCCCTCCTGCTGTCCTTTGTAGTGAGACCCTCCACTATCATCTCAGACCTGTTAAATCACTGTGTGCTCCCTGACTTTTGGTTTTGTGTTCTGAGAGCATCATAAACCTGGGTCGTACTGTATGTGTGTTTGGAGGCTCCTTGGACCTGGCCCAGTGCCCACGAGAGTCGCCCTGCTGAGCGGCTGGCTGTTCACTCCCATCACCTACCAGCTGCCTTGCTGGTGTGGTTGCTCCTGCTCATCCCTCCTCTCACTGGAAGGTACCCCTGTTCTTCACCGCTCTCCGTGACTAGGAATAACACTGCTTGGACGTTCACAGGTACGTTTCCTGTGGATGTGTTTCCAAATTTCTCTTGATTAAAACCCCGGGAGTAAGTCTGATGATGCTTAGGGTGAGTGTTTGGTTAACTTTACAGGAAACCGTTGGACTTTTCCCGGAGACCCTGAGCCATTTGTCATGGGCACCGGTGAGACAGTGGAGCTCTGGCTGCTCTGAGCACGGCAGAGCTCGATGTTGTCAAAACTTGTGTGCGTTTGTGTTTGGCCAGTGGCTTTTGCCGTTCTAATAACTGTGTGGTTTGTGGTTTTGACTCGCGTTTCCTCACTGGCTAATATTTTAAAGTCCTTTCATGGGTTTATTTGCCATTTGTTTATTTTTAAATCTAGTTCCTTATCATTGAATTTTGAGAGCCCTTTATATATTCTGCATACAACTTCTTTTTCAAATATGTGATTTTTCAAATATTTTCTCTCAATCTATAGCTTATCTTTTAATTCTCCTTTTTAGAGACCTATGTAAAGACTTTGGCTTAACCTAAGATCACAAATACTTTCTCCAATATTTTCTTTTAAAATTTTCATAGTTTTAACCTTTATGTTTATATCAATAATCTGTTCTGAGTTGGCTCTGTGGAAAGCATAAGATATATATTGAAATTAATATTTTTGCATATAAATGTCTAAGTGCCAAAAAAAATATCTTTTCTCCATTGAATTACCTTTGCTTGGTCAAAAACCAATTGAATATATTTTGGTAGATCAATTTCTAGGAAACATTGTTCTGTCCTGTTGATCAATGTGTCTATAGTTTCACCATTTGGTCATCATAACTTTATATGAAATTTTAAAATCAGATAATTTGAGTTCTTTAACTTTGTTCTTTTTCAAAATTGTTCTGCTATGTTGTCTCCTCTATCTTTTCAAATATATTTTTACATGTAGCTTGTCAATGTCTACAAAAAATCCTGATTTTTTTTTTTTTGGAAGCATGTGAAGTCTATAGCTCCATTAAGAAAAAAAAGAAACTACAATAATTATATTGAGTTTGTATTCATGAACATGGTATGTCCTCCACTTATTTACATCTTCTTTTGTTGCTATCATTCATATTTTCCAGTTTTCATCATCAGATCATTTATATAATTTGTTATAGTCACACATAATATTTTATTTTTGGAGCTATTGCTATTTCTAAAATATTGATTTTTATTTTTATTGCTATTTCTAAAATTATTGATTGCCAATAAATAAAAATGTAAATTATTTGTGTGTATTGCTCTTGAATCCTCTGATTGGCTGCTACTGGTTCTAGAAGCTTCTTTTTTTAATAGATTCTTAAAATTTTGCTACATACACCATCAAATTGTCTGCAAATAAGGATAGTTGTATTTTTTTTCCAGTACATATACTCTTAACTCTTTTTTTACTTTTCATGCAGGTTAGTACTTCATCTTTATGCTTTGGTTTTCTATTTTTTAATAAACGGGGAAATTTTATTTGTAATGTTGAAGAATTTACCTCTGCTCACATAATTAGAGTTGCCATAATGAAAACTGGAATTCAAACATTTGGTTTTACTTCTAATTCACTATAATTTCTGACCCACCCACCATTTCCAGACACACAGTGGAAAGGAACAGGCCTGGATCCTTATGTAATTTCTCTTTTGACTTTGTAATAACATTTTATTGACCTTGATCATTAGACATAAAGAGATACAGTCCCTTCCTTCTAAGTTTTTTTTTTTTTTTTTTTTTAATACTGGGGTTTGAACCCAGGGGTACTTTACCACTGAACTCCATCCTCAGCTCTTTTTATTTTAAGACAGGGTTTTGAATTGCTTAAGTCCTCTCTAAATGCTGAGACTAGCCCTTTGAACTTGTAATCCTCCTGCCTCAGCCTCCAGAGCCACAGGGACCTTCTAAGACTTTAAAGCTGACCATGGTCTAGCATAACTTGGGACCTCAACCCTGATGAGGTGGTCATTTCCAGCCATGAAAACTCTCAGCAGTCACTGTGAGGGGACTGGACAGCAGAAAAACTCCAGAGGGCTTTAAGGCGATGAGGCAAATGAAGAAGCTAAAGCAATTGCTGGGGTTTCCCTGGTATCCCTCTATTAACAGCCTCACTGTCCACTGCCTAGGACTTGGGAGGTGATGTGATTCAGAAATGGCCACTGCCATCTAGACAACCCCCTCAGGGGACTAGACATGTAAACCCTGATGAGTGCCTGACTCTGGCCTTACCAACCGGTACCACTGGACCAGAAAAGCCCTAGGTCCCTCTGAGTTCGGCCTGGGATAGAGCACCTCCACTGGGGGCTCAGCGTCCTCACTTGGAAACCTACTACTGTTGTCCCTGGAAGGAGCTCTACTACCAATAAGGCGTTTTTCTGGTGCAGGAAGACCCAGAAGAGGCCCACACCTCTGCAGGGGGACTGTAGCATGTCTCATCGGAGGCTTCACAGTGCTGTGTCTCAAAGCAAAAATCCATTTTATCAAAGCAGAGGAAGATATGAAACTTAGTTTTGCAAACAGTTTGAAGTTTGCTGGGGTCTTTTTACTCAAGCAAAAGTAGATGAGAGAGAGTGTTATACTCCCTGAAATTCCCCTAACACAAAACGTCACAGAGATGGAGGAAATGGAAAAAAATCAGAAACCTCAAAAACTGTCAACAAACATTTTCATTCCCTTTTTAATCTGGAAGTGTGTGGACTTCATGGACTTTGTTTCCAACATGTTTGACTACAGAATGCAGTGAATATTACAACGTGGATGTGGCCCACAAGCTCTGCAGCTCATATCAAATATCAAATAACTCAGGACACACTAGATGGGACCTGTATCTTGTGCATCATTTGCAACTTATGGCTGTAATTCCACAGAGCCCACCATCCCTGTAAAGAAAGGATGAAGAATTTGATTCAGTTATTGCAATTCTGAAAGGGACTCTTTGGGGGCTTCTCTTCCATTCCTTGCCACACATACAAACTGGATTGGCCTCTCACTTAGGTTTCTTTCATGAATGCAGTAAATGAAACTTAAAAACCAAAAAGAACTTGTGGTTATTACCTGCCAAATTTTGCAATTTCCAATGCACATTAATTTAATTTTATTGACCTGAGAAACGATTACACGAGTAATATTTTCTCCACTATTAAATAAAAGGAGTTTAGGTTTAAGCATCACGACCCCTTCTGCCCTATGAGGGCTCTCTGCAGGTACCAGCTCTCCCATGTTGACCTGTCCCCTGCAGCTAGTAAGTCTGCTTCTTCCCCCTCTTGATGGTTTTCCCACCCTGGGGAGCCCCTCTGCCCCCCTGCTCCAGCCTCTTCTGTGGCTGCTTCCACAGCAGAGAAGTGTCTGGAATGTGAGCAACCAGCCAAATAAATAGGGCCCTTGTTGGCTATGTGATCAACTAGGGAAAGGTCCTGACCTCCCCGTGCCTCAGTTTCCTCACCTGTAAAAACTGTGACATGCATCTTGTGGGCTGCTGTGATGACTTCTGAATCTCTAGCACAGAGCTGGGGGTGAGACCCACACTGGGGAAGCTCCTGGTACATGTGGCCTGCTGTCAGGGCACCTCCTCCAGGAAGCTTTCCTGGCCCTGGGCTCTTGTGCTCCGGCTGCTGATCTGCAGGCCCCAACCTCACCTTCTTTGCAGGGCACCCATTCATTGCCTGGCCTCAGCCACCTGAGCCTGGGGGTGGCTCTTCTCGACACCCAGTCTAGGTGATGAGCTCTGGAGGTGGGCAGATGGTTGTCTGTCCTTCTTAGGCCACGAGCACCAAGCACCCGGGGACTCTGTTCCTTGACTATCACAGTGCGTGGACTCCAGGGCCTTTCCCACGGTCCGTAGGAAGCTGCAAAGGTCCAGAGCTCCCCACCTCCTTTATGAACTCCACCAGGTGGTCAGAGCAGGTCCCCCAGCTGTGTTCCTGGATGGGATGAGAACCGGGAAGTCTGCAAAAGCCATTACTACTTTTGCCAAAATGCAGAATTGAAGACATTGTACCTCCATATGCAAAAGACCACTTAGCCATCCCAGGAGACAAGAAGGCTCACATGGGCTTTCTGTCAGGCCTGGGAGCTGGCCATTTTCTTTGGACTGAATTGAGTCAATTTCATCAAAATTGAAGAAGCAGTTGTGCATGTTAGATATAGTCTCTGATGGTGAATTTAATCAAGTCCAAATGTCACATCTGTAGGGATTCAAACCACCACCAATTTTATCTTTACTGCCAATTCAAGACTCGCAGACATTTTTTTTTAATCCAATGGTCTTAGCCAGTTTATCTTCCTTGTCTCGTGTCTCCCAAAGCCAGGCCATCCCACCAAAGCCTCCAGGAGCTCACCTGCATGAGAGGGTTTGCTCTCCTCAGGGCTTAACGCATTCCTGGGCTGTAAATAAGGTGCTGCAGGGAGAAGGACTCATCCCACAGACACCCATGGGTGCACCATAGCTTCAAGGGGCTTGTTAATTCACCCCCTTATCCGTCTAACCCGTCAGCCTGGCCCAGTAATAAATGGCAGTGCGCAGAACCCTCTCAGGAGAAGGGAACTGTCACATAGGTGATTCGACGTTTGCAGGGTGTGGGGCTTGGTTTACTGTGCAGAGTTGAGGAAATTCTCCTTATGGGCTGCTGGTGCACAGGCACAGGGCAGTGAGGTCTCCCAGCTGTGTCTTCAGAAGGCCCCGAGTTTGTAGGGATGGCAGGCACCCTCCACCCTCCCTGTCCTTCCTGTCACGCACTGGGCAGAGCATGGGGCTGGGAGCCGTGGCCCTCAGTCTGCAGGTGTCCACTGCCAGCTGCTGTCTGCAGCCCTTATGGGCAGCCCTTCATGACCAGGCCGCCTGCCGCTCCTGTCCTCAGCCTCTGGGTGTCGAGGGCTTTTCGTAAGGACAACACCAGGCCTCCTTCTCCACATTAGGCCCATCCATGAAAACCATATTAGCGTTTTTGTGCTTTAAGGCAACGTCCCTGCGGTGTGGGGTGAGCAATCCAATCCACACGCCTTTGGTATTTGTCGCTCCTAAATGAACTAGATATGTTGTACGACGGAATTACTAGATTTGTATTAAATTGTAGCTCGGGGACCCATCACGGTGTGATGCGAGCTACTTCCCACTTGCTTTGTTTATCACAGAGAAGGGAACTGAATTAGCATAAAATGCTACCAAGTAGTACAGAGGATTTTTAGACCCTATCTCTCTGACCTACTGTTGACCTGGTCTAATTCGTATTCTCTCTGGGACGTTTTAACAGATGATTTTCCTTGTTAAAATTAGGTCAGATTAGAGAATTATGACTCACCATTTATTCTGCTCAAAAGACAACCATTTCTGCTTCTAAAATAATAGGCCTATCTTCTCTGAGATCTTTCCTGCTAAATAAGAGCACGTGCCCCTCTCTCCTCCTAACTCACCAGCTTGCGAGAGCATTTTACCCAGCACTATCAAAGTCTCTGGGATGTTGGTCATCTGTAAACCGTCTATCGATCAGTCCCAAATGGAAATTAGATCCCAGTCTTTGAAAGGAATAGTAAAACTGGGGGTAGCACATGCCCAGGACCCTAGGAGGTGTGAGGGCTGTCCCCCCGAGCGAGGGTGTCTGGTTAGCCACTGTGGTTTATGTGGAGTGCTTGGGAGTGGAGACACGGTGCCAGGGCTCTCCCCTGTTCCTGAGGGTCCCCCGCCCACCACCTCCTTTTGCCAGTTCAGCTCTCTCCAGTAGCACCAGGGACCTTCTTTAGGCAAGAGAGTTGCAAAAAGGGACTCACATACATGATTTGTGATCTGCTACTTAGACATTGTAATTTTATAATTTTTACACTGGTTTAGTATTTGTGTGCGTGTGTGTGTGTTTTAAAAAAATATAAGGCAGGTTTAGTCATTATCCTGGCAGAGGTTTATGCACACACACATACACACAAAGATCTTGGTAAAAATAGAGCTCTTGATGACTACCCTGGCCAGACTGGCCCAGTGTCCTGTGGGTGTCGATGTGTGGCAAGGCGTGAGCTCGTGTGTGTGTGTGTGTGTGTGTGTGTTTGTGCATACAGGGAACATGTAGATTGAGCCCAAAGAAGAGGACTCTAGTACTCCTTTAAAAATGAAAAAAGGAAGCACACTGCAGCAAGTGCTCCGCGGAGCCCCAAACTGATTAATTGCAATGCCAAACAGCTTTATTCTGCTTAATAAGAAATTAGATCGCAATGGGGATTTGCAGAAATTACCTTGAAATGTTTGTGTGTTTGAATGATTGAACAATTTGTGCTAAAAATTACGTTACCCAGGTTTGAATCCTAAGCTTGTGAACAAATGCCTGTTAGGCTAATCAGTATTCCAGAAAGAAAACCCTCTCGGTTCTCAGCCTGGGCAAATGGGCACAGGACAGGCTTTCTGGCCACTGCGAGTTCCCTGATGGCCCCACTGTCCACCCTTCGGAACGGACAACCCAACTGTTAATTTGGAATCAATTAAATCTTAATACTTACCCCTGGATAAACTCGGAGCCGGGACAGCGCCATTTAATTATTCACAGTGCTCTCTATTATACATGTGGTTTGCAGGGCCAGTGTCAAAAGACTATGTCCAGCCCATTAAAACCCGGGCTTTAAATGCACCAGCAGCAGTGGCAGAAATTTAAGGGCACCCACTCGGTTTCATTAGGAGGCAAAACCCAGCCGATGCGTGGCTCCTTGAGCAACTTCTGAAAATCTTTTAAGTCAACCTTGTGTTTTAGTCAACAGGGGAGGTTTGACCCCTCACCTCCCAACAACCACCCGTTTCATTATTTATCTGAGGGAATCAGACAGTTTTTGTTCTCTCACAAAAGTCCCTGACACCAGGATATTTTTAATAGTTGGAATTTTTCATTCTTGTCACTATTCCTTTTGAAAACACAGGTATTTTCATACCCGGCGTAGCTAATGAGTGGAACTTCAGAATCCAGCCTCTCCTCAGAATCTCGGCGAGGGCTGGAGAAGCCCCACTAGTGAGGAACATGAAAATTAATTATTGAGCTCCTTGTTTTATCCTCCTCATCTGTTTGATATTCTCCAGCTCAGGAGTCAGACAATTAAATGACTCCTCCCCCTGTGGAATCGCGGGCTCCCGCACCCTCTCCCACTCCAGAGGCCACAGCCTGTCTGTTTGCAAAGGGTAAATTGTGGGAGCAGGAGCAGAAGGGGAGGGGGGGAATCAGACAAAAAGGACAGTTCTGATCTCCTCCCCGGCAGGATTCTCAAAGAACCCCTGCAAAATGTCCCCTTCCTGTGGTTCTTATTTTAAATGTCTCTGTGGCCCTTTTGTTGCCAGAATGGAAGCTTCTCGAAGTGAAGACCCGCACCACACTCCCGCCACCCTGGACCTGGCTTCCAGGGAACCTTTTTCTTCCCATCATTTTATAATTTCCTCCCGTTTCTCAGATAAATATATAAAACCTCCTAACGGCCAGTGAAGATCACCGGATCAATTAATGTGTTTTATTGAACAATAAAGCTGTCATCCTCTGAGCTGGGGTGACTGTGTCTCAAGCCAAGGGTAGTGTTTAAGCTCATCTGATCCCATGTTTAGGTAGGGGACATGTGTGTGCACATGTGTGTGCACTTACATACACACATGTGCACACGTGTGTGTGTGTAGACTCCTAATGGGCTTGAGTTGTTTTGTTTTGCTTGAGCTATACCAAAGAAGAGAGTATGAAGGCAAAAGTGGGCCCAGAAAAAGTGACACTTGAGTCCTTCCCCTCCAGGGTGAGTTAATCACTCCTCTTAGGGACTGTGTGTCCTCTGCAGAGCTCAGAAAACTCAGCATGTTTTATCCATGCGGGGACTTGATCCTCTGAATTGGTGGGTTCTATGCTGTGGATCCAACCACCCACAGCTTGCAAATAGTGTTTAACTGTGTTGGTCCTGAACATGTTCAGACCTTTCTGTGTCACCACCCCTACACAGTCCAGCATGACACCTCTTTGCAGCTCATCAGGAACAGTAGTAACCTGGAGACGGTGCAAGGCACATGGAAGGATGTGTATGTTCTATTGCTACGTGTACGCTGCCTCGTCTCCTATAAGGAACTTAAGCATCCGTGGATTTGGGTATCTGTGGGGAGTCCTGGAACAAGTCCCCATGGACACTGAGGGGGTTTGCTCTGATCAGCTTGAGAAAGAGGCCCGTGACGCCCAATCTTCTTCCACATCACAGCCGGGATCCGCGGACCTCAGTGCTCGTGTGGTCTGCAGAGGAGCCATAGGCCAGACTCAACCTTGGGGTTGGAGTTCAGAGGTCAGAGTCCTGCCTCGTTGGCCACCCCAGGGCCTCCCCAGGAGGGGTAGAGGTTGCAACACCTAGCTGTAGCCCCGGACTTCTAGTGGTTTCTCCAGGATGCACTGAGAAGCCAGAGCTGGGTTTCCGATGGGGTTCTTCTCCCCACTCAGCAGCTGGTTTCTGAGTTCACACTCAGGGTCCCTGACGTGGGGAACCAGCAGTACCCATGCTCACTGAACACATCATGACATGATTTGGGAAAAAATTCTCAATTTCATAAACACATGCATCACAGGCAAGTTTAAGAGCAGTACACAGCAAGAACATTCCTCCTGTGTCAGGGTCATGGCTTCCTGACTCGACCACCCAATTTCCCCAGCAGAACTGCCGTTCCCTGTCAAGTGCAGGTGTGTCCTTGAGGTGGACTCCTCGACTTGCACCGTGCAGTAGACTCCCTGCCTCTCCTAAGAAACCTCACCACAAATCGACTCCAAGATCCTCGAAGAACCGAGCTCCCCTGCTGAAAACCACATTGGAATCCAAGCAGTGAAAAACCAAAGCAAACCCCCAAACTGGGAACCCCTTGTGCCGTTCAGGGCCCCTCTGCTCCTGGGTCAGAGCCTTGAAGACGTCCACACTGGTTCCTGCAGAAACAGCAGCAAAGGCCTGGCAGAAACCAGCTCTGGGGGCAAAAGTGAGGGAGGGGCAGCCGCGCCTGCACACCCTTGAGCAGCCGTGATAAGGCCGCACCCCGTCCCAAGCAGGCTGAAGGCGCTACCCCTGCTGGGGGGGTTCAGCGTCTCCAAGGAGGGGAGACCCAGGCTCTTTGTTGGCTACGATCCCACAGAGAGAGTTTATGGAGGGGCAGAAAGAGAACTGGCCTGGTGGAGAGGCTGTGGGGCTGGGAGCGTAGGCCCTCTACTCTCAGGATCTTCCTCATATTCAGGGTGGTCCCAGGCAGGGCGGAGGGGCTCACACTGTTCTCCAGAGGGGAAAGGAACTGACTCTGGGCTTGCACTGGCTGCCTGCCTGCCCTTTGCACCCTGCTGCCTGGCCTCCAGGAACCAGGGGTGTGGTTTGTCACCAGGACCTGCTGGGTGCTGGGTTCTGGGGCACTGCCCTGCCCACCCTCTCAGCAGGACCCAGGCTGAGAAAAGCCTCTCAACCTCCTCAGTTTCACCACTCTTCTTCCCAGAGCCCTGAGTCGCCTGCAGAACCCCCGCCACTGACTCTCCTGGACTGCTGTGCACCTGGCTGCACTCACTCTCACTGAGGCACGTACGCAAAACACGCAAACGCATCCATGTGCCTGACAGACCCTCAGATGCAGCACACATCCACACACGCACACAAGGGCAAAGGGCCTTCACCCACATACACTCACATTCGCATGCACACTCAGGCACACACTCAACACACTCGTGCAAACACACATTCATGCACTTGTACCCAAATGCACCATCACATACAATTGTCTGTCCATTTACTTGTTTCATGCCCCTGTCCTCTCCCACTCCACCTAGTATATGGACAGGTGACACAGGACAGGTAACCTGGGAGGTGATAGCATTTATTTATTGAACTGTTATGTAAATTTGTGGGTCACCTTGGCTCTAGGCACTGTGGTTGTGGGGAGGAAGAGCCCTGGGCTGGCTGGAGGCCCCAGGGCTCTGCTCTCATGTGAGGTAGGCACCTGGGACCAGTGCTACTTCTGGTCCCCCTGAGGCCTTGCAGCTTGGCCCCCAGTTTCAGTTCATTGTCTTCCTGCCTGGGAGTCCTTCTCCTCAGGAGGAGCAGGGAAGGACGGGTGGTGAGGAAGGAGGGAAACACAGTCACTCAGAACCTCTTGGACCCCAACCGCCCCCAGGCACACTCATATGCATGTACATATAGGTACACACGTGTGCATATGTAGATCACACATATGCACACAGTACACACACTGTGCAAACACACACATATTCTCATACATGCAGGCTCACATGTGCACACACATGCACACACATGCATAGGTGCAGGCACACACCTGCACATCCCAGCAAAGGGAAGGCCAACTCCCCCTGTGCAGGATGCACCAGCAACCTTGCCTCCTACCTCTGCAATGCAGGGGACTTCCCAGAGGCCCCAGGATCCCGACCTAAGGAGGAAGACGTCCTCACCTTCAGGGAGCATGGCCTGGAGCCCTGGTGGGCAACAGCACGGTGGGCAGGAAGGGAAGCAGGAAGACGGTTCCCCTGGACAAGGGTCCCAGCTGCTGGGCCCCAGCTGCCCTCCCTCTGGGCCCTGGGTGAGAATCAGATGACCTGAAGGTCACAGGACCCACTGCGCCCTCCAGGCCATGGGTGGTGGGACAGGAGCTCACCTCACCTCCAGAACTCCATGCTCCCTGCCCACTGGTTGCCTGGGAGCTCCCTCTCCTTCCCCCAGTTGGGGCTTGAAGTTCTCTTGCCCAAGATACAGACCCATGTACTTCCTAACATGACTGGAGAGCTCCCAGGGGGAGGGAAGAAGCTTGTCCCCTCCCAGGACAACACCAACAACATCACCAATACGTGTGCGTTCTGCCACTGGTCCGAGAGCTGACCAGGGGCAGACCAGGCAAAGTGTCTTTGATCCCTGGAAGGGAAATGTCCAAGGGAAGATAGTGTCAGAAATGTCCCTTTAAGAATACTTTTTGTAGAGTAGTAAAGAACCAAATTTCCTGTGACTGTGGGTCATTTTGAGCCACAGTGACAAACTTGGCCCAACAGGCCTGTGATGGCAGGCCTGGGAAAGTCACAGAGGCTGGTCAGCCATGGGTTCGTCCTGATGGCCTTGGGCATCACGTGGCTGGAGACCCACATGCTGAGGTCCATCTCTCGTGACCAGGTCTCCTGGGCATCTTCCTCGGGTGTTTACAGGAAGACACTGCATCTGCAGCCCAGAGTGTGGTCTTTTGTACCAGAAGCCAGGTTCAGGAGGTTGGATGTCACTTCTAGTGGGATCCCTGAGCTTTGTGCATGTCTAACCTCAGATCTAAGGTCTTTATTTAAATTTATTACCAAGGGTGAGGGGTGGAAGATATGCAGACTCACCTTGGATCTGCGTGAGAGGCAGGCATTTGTGATCGCCCAGCACTTACGTCTCCCTCCCTTCCCTGCACCTCTGCACGGAGAAGCCTCACCACCACGGCACGCCAGGCCATGCCACTCTGCAGGGGGCAGTCCAGGCAGGGAGTCCTGTGCCATGCTGGATCCCAGGCAGCATGGAGCCTATGTCCCCTCCTCTTGGTCTGCCTCTGTGTCTAGCATCCTCTCATCAGGTGACAGGACCAGGGTGAGAGGACTTTTGCTGATAGAATTATCAAGAAAGAGGTGATGGAACAAATTGAGAAATTAAATTGTAATAAATTACTGGGGCCAGATGGTATTCATCTGAGAGTTGTAGAGGAACGAAAAAGTGAAATAGAAGCAACTAATAAAAATATATAATT